>NC_056524.1:258403169-258408951 GCF_019175285.1 Sceloporus undulatus | reverse complement strand
ACGCACTAAAGTGCCGGTTTGTAACCGGCCGTTGTGTCGTTTTTACAGAATTCTGTCAATTGTACCATATTCATAATTATCTTACACTTACAATACAACCTATAGTCTATAACACACTTGGGCACAATTTCTCATCTGTTGGAGGAGTTACACAGCACTAACAGTCTTCTATGAAACACAGGCATTCAAGGGTTAATAGCCTTGTTAAATCTTAACAGCATTTGTTATTATTATTATTATTATTATTAACCTTTATTTATGAAGCGCTGTAAATTTACACAGCGCTGTACATACAATCTTTTAGTTAGACAATTCCCTGCCCACGGGCTTACAATCTAAAAAGACATGACACAGAAGGAGAAGGGAGTGGTGGAGGGAAAGCGTAAGAGGTCCAGCAGTTCCTCTCTACCTCCAAGGCCTGGACCAAGGCAGATAGACTGGAGGGAGGGCGAGGCTTCATAATGGATGGTTAATCATTTTCCAGGGAAAATACATACTCTCAAGTAGGATAATACATATACAGTACATAACAATACAGGAAATGGTTCAATAAACAGGCACCACAAGAACATCAAATAGTAAGCGACAATTATGCAATGCCTGGGAAGGCTTCTCTGAACAGGATGGTTTTCAACTCCGTTTTGAAGCTGGTTAAAGAAGTGATGGCTCTTGCTTGTGGGGGAAGAAGGTTCCAGAAGTGAGGGGCAGCGAGTGAAAAGGGGCGAATCCGGGATGGGGCAGAGGAAATCCTGGGCTGAGACAGCAGACCTTGACTACCAGAACGGAGGGCCCGAGTGGAAAGGTGAGGAGAAAGAAGGTCTGATAAGTAGGGAGGGGCCAGTCCATGGAAGGCTTTAAAAGTATATCTATACTTAGCATAGTTTAGCTGTACAGTGGGCTCTTGGTTTCCATTCATTGGGATTTGGTTCCAGGACTTCCCATAGATACCAACATCCGTGGATGCTGAAGTCACATTATATACAGTGGCATAGTAAAATGGTGTCTCTTATATAAAATGACAAAATCAAGGCTTGCTATTTGGAGTTTACATTTTTTTTCAATATTTTCAAGCTGTGGATAGTTGAATCTGTGGATAAAGAATCCATGGACACAGAGGGCCAACTGTATCTTACCCGTATGAGCATAAATCAGCATTTTAGGGCAGCATTTGTAGGGCTATCGTGAATAGCATCTTTGGTGCTCTCCATAAAGCAGTCTGATATGATCTGTTTCTCAGCTTCTTTGTATTCTCTAACTGTGCCCACTCAGCTTGTTTGTTGACTAGGGGTGATAATTCTCAATTCCCCCCATCTCAGATCTATTTTTCTACCCATGCTTTCACAAGGTGCAGAATTCCCCCCCCCCTCAAGATGACAGGAAGATTTGCAGCTTTCTATAAAAACTTTACAGTTGTCATTGAAAAGTGCACAGCTTTTCCAGCTGACATGTACTGAGTGCTGTTTTTCCACATGTTTCCCTTCCTTCCAAATTCCTCACCAAAATTGTGAGGAATTGTGAGGAAATAGTCAACTAAGAAAAGATGTTGCAACTGTCAAACCAGCTCTCAAATGAGGGAAAAGAGAGAAGTGGCTGGGAAGTTTCCACAGTCAAACATCAGCAGCCAACAGTTGCAGAGAGAAGTTGTGGAGTGGGGAAAAGTTGTGGATATCTGGCAGCAGATAATTAGTTTCTGTTTTCCTAAGCTCCCCTCAAGCCCCAGACCTCAAGAGAAAATGTGAAAAGATGTTTCAGATGCCAAACCAACTGCAGGGAAGGAAAACAAAACATCTTTTCATTGCCTATATTCAGGATTTATGTGGAAGACTGGTTAGGGAAGTTGCAGGATAAACAGAAACTAGATCAGCAGCAGCAGACAAACATTTGTGGGACAGGTCCAACCTTTTATGTTGCTAATGGACTCAACATTTTTATTATTTGTCTTTTATTGACCTTTTGTCCCTGATCCCACAGGGCCAAGAAGGGGGATGGCCTTTGCTTGCATGGATGTCCCTCCAGAACAACTGAAATACAACAGAAACAATGGCGCTCAATAGACGGGCCCTATGGGGCGCCGTCGTAATGTGTGAGGGGCAGTGCTTTCAGATGCCTCTCGCTCCTCGCACGTGACGAGTGCATCAAAATGGCAGTGCCCTGTAGATATGGGCACTGCCATTTGCACGTGATGGATGCCTAGTGTCCACATGTCTTGGCGATTTTATGACACCGCAAGTGTGCCATTGGTGCCCTGTGGCATCAAAACAGTGCCGCAAAAAGAACCCGCTTTTTGTGGGTTCTTTTTGCTGCATGAGGGAGCTGTGCAGTTTGTCTGCTGCGGTTCCCTCGCGCAGCAAACTAGGGCAGCGGCAGAGTCGCTTAAATTAGTACCCAGATTGTTGGGGGCAATTAGCTTACACTTTGTAAACTGCTTAGGGAGTGCTTAAGTGCACTAGTAAGTGTTGTAGAAATGTACTTGCTATTGCTATTGCTACAAATTGTAGACTCTAGCATTTTCACCTTTCTTCTCCTGTATGATTACAAAAAAGAGAGAGAAAGTTTCTTATCACTATAAGCCTGTCTTTTCTTTTGGTCAGTCTTGAGGCATTTTTGCTCATTTTCAAGAAAGATCTTTGTACATTTCTGTAAATGTGATAACTGCTACATGGACTATTGAAAAGTAGTAGTATCAGATCGGTTGTTTGTGTCATTTAGATTGATCACCCTGCCCTTTTTAACTTGTTGTGTGGGCACCTAGCTACACAAAAGGAAAAGAAATGAGTTCTTTTTGAACAAATTGGGGCCACTTGCTTCTTGCCTTTTGTGGTGGAGGCAAGGATTCTCTCAGGGCTTTGAGAACTCTTTTCAGGGTGTCTAGCAGGGTTGAGATGGCTTGTTGTGACCAAAACCTTGCCATGTTTTAAGAATTGATTGCAAGGAAGTTTTAGGACTGACTGCAAGGGCTTTTAATAGGGTGCTGTTCTACTGAAGTTTATATTCAGCCATCTTGACAGATTTGTTCTAAATGGATTTAATTCTATTGATAACTTATGGCACTGTAACAATAAATTTTAGAATTGTTACTTTCCAAATAAGAATTCAGTCCCCACATAACATTTGCCTTCATTCCCAGATTTCTAGCAGTGCAGTAATGTTAACCTTCAGTTGAAGGTTTTGGATACAGGTATCCAAAAAAAGAGGAGCAAGCAAAGTTACCAAGAAAACGTAAACATGGCAAATATAAGAGTTCTAGGTGTGAAGGATTTTCCATGTTTCACTCTCTTCAATGCTAAAATTTGGGGATTGAAGGAAAATTTCATGCAGGGACACAATTCTTATTTAAGAGTGGGAAATGCCCTCATTTTACCTCTTATCTAAACCACATTCTTGTTATGATATGTTTCTATGTAATTTTTAAAACTGATGTAAGCCACCTTGCATCCCAGTTTGGGGAAAAGTGGGACACAAATGAATAAACGTTGGTGAGATTTTCTACATCCTTACTTCCAATAGGCAGTAGAGTAGGAAACAGAAGGAAACAGCCAGAAAAATACCACTGCCTCATGCTGTCATGCCAGTATACTACTGGTAAATCCATCTTGCTCCTGTCACTTCTGTTCTCATGTGGGTTCTTCAGTGGCTTCAGGTTGGTCACCATGGGAAACAGGAGGCTAGCCTAGACAGCAGTCTGCCTATCTTCTTTGCCCACAAAATTGCCAGAAAATCAAACCAAGAATCTAATTCTGGTTCCTAGTCTTGAGATTTTCAGCTCATTTTCAGTTAATTTTAAACTATTTCAGATATTATTGGAATTTGGGGAATTCCTCATGAGAAAAAAGCCCTCATTAAAAAAGAGAGTATAATGGACTGTTGGCAGCTTGGGGTCTTCTAGAGAGAGGACTAGTCATTAAGGTATTCTTCAAGACTAAACACCACTTACCTGTTCCCTCTCTTCTCTTCTTTTAATTTTTGAAATAAATACACATGGAGACACACACAGAAACACGTTTTAACATTATCCTCTTCACTCTGACTCAAATGTCATTTAAAAGAAGCCCCGAATGGCTGTGGCATGGTGTCATTTACTTTCTCTTTTGTCATGTGATAAATTAGCCTTGAAAAATATTAGTCCTTTTCATATTCACCCTATTCAGAGCAAGAGACACAACCAAGCCTTGAGGTATGCATTAAATATCAACAGAGCTTAAAGATTTCAGGTGTCAGAACAGCAATAGAAATGTAATGAAATGACACTTGTTCTTCCAGCATAGGAACTGGGAAGAAGTTCCTGCATCTGCAAATTACACAACTGAGATCATAAGCTACTTTTCTTTTGCAAAGGGGGCAAATAAATGGCTGAAGTTAATCAGGGGAAGGTGGTGCTATGAAGTATTCATTACTACAGCCCCCAGGGTCACACCACCAAGGACAGCCTGAAAATAGAGGTAGCTGCTCTGTTCTTTATCCATAAACTTATTGTAAATGATTATTTCTGCAGGTGCAAGGGGTTTTTTTCCATACAAAAAGCATCAATCTTTCAGCTGTATTTTCTTCTACAAGATTTTTGTGCAGGATTTTTTTATGACTTTTTATGAACATTCTTGGATGTTGCACAGAAAACAGCAATCTTGCACACACAAATCCTACATGTGGCTATCTGCAAATAGTGTTTGAGTATGGGTTATGTTGGCAGAAAAAAAACACAAATCTCAAGAAAGAACACCCCCACTCTGGTCTGTATATTTGTGCAGAATAATTTCCCAAAATATTCCAGGAAGTGCAGTTACCGAAGATCTTCACACTTGCCTGCATCACTGCTAAATCGTCCTCCAAACGGAGCTAAAAGGGAAAACAAGGCCCTGTATGTGAAAGCCTGGAACACTGCTGAATTGCCATGGAAACATGCCTCCCTCCTTTGCGTGCCTGAATCGCCTCACAGGGAGAGAAATTCTCTTAATTCAAACTCAGCGTTCAGAAGAATTGCTCTCCCCAGGAACGATTCAGGCACGCAAAGGAGGGAGGCACTTTTCCAAGGCGATTTCGGGGGTGTTCCCACTTGCAATTTACAATGCTTTAAAATATACCGGTATCAGTTAAATCGATTCAAAATAACCCTGGTCTTATCCCGCGTTCCAAATCGCTTTTTTTTTCTTCGTTCTCATTTACCAACTGATTCGCTTTAAGTGATCCTCTTTCATTCCTATTCAAATAAAATGGTGTTTATATAAACCGGTTTTAGCCTTATTTCATTCCCACTCACCATTTTGGGGCTGTCAATCAAAGCAACGTCATCATAACTTCACTTTTAAATTTCACGGTTTGTTATAAAAGAACCAATGAGGAGGCGCTTAAAGTGCCTTCAGAGAGCCCAGATATCAATGGGAGAGGCTTCTGGCAAAGCAAATTTGGGGAGCCCAAGTTGTTTCCAGAGAAACTATGGGGATGGGTTTTGCAGGACAGCATCCTCTCTTGATGTCTCCCAAGACAGCCAGGGAGAATCCCTTCAGAGAGCCCAGATATCAATGGGAGAGGCTTCTGGCAAAGCTAATTTGGAGAGCCCAAGCTGTTTCCAGAGAAACTATGGGGATGGGTTTTGCAGGACAGCATCCCCTCTTCATGTCTCCCAAGACAGCCAGGGAGAATCCCTTCAGAGAGCCCAGAGATCAATGAAGGAGGCTGCTGGAAAAGCAAGGAGGGAGCACTCTTCCCAAAGATTCTCTTTCCAGGGTTGGAGGAGAAGGCAGGCTAGGAAATTAGTGTATTATTTGCATTCCTTGTCAGTATTTGC
>NC_056524.1:258392013-258400213 GCF_019175285.1 Sceloporus undulatus | reverse complement strand
CATCCTTACAGAATACCGCTGTTAAAAATGAGATAAAAGAAGGCTATGCACAGGAATTACACTTGCATATTTCACCAAAAAAATCTGACTAACGTTGCCAGGTTTTCATAACAGCAATAAGGGACAGTCAAAATTCATGATGTTCAGAGTTGACAACAAGTTTGTGTTCCATTGAAATACCACATGAAAATATTAATTTCAGTTAACTTATTGTATTTCTAAGTAAAATTAACATAAATTACGAGTTGCCCACATTTCGGTCTTTGTGATGGGCTCATACCCAAAAAAGCAGAAACTGTTTGGAAATGTGTTCAGTCTATATAAAAGGAAAATCTTTCCAACTTTCTAATAGGAATTGTTTCTGGTATGTATCTCCGCTTAAACACTGATTTATGGAAACCCTATCTTGGCAAGATTTCTTCAGAGAAAGTTTGTGTGACCTGCATTCAGTTTCTAAGGAGTTTATCACACGGGGAAGAAAGCGTCATGCTCCCGTTTTTTTTCTGTTACCATTTCACAATTGTGCAATAGCAACAAAACAGTAACGGAAAATGATTACACCTAAACCAAAAATGATGCAGTTCCACTTTAATTACAGAAGAATAGTGCTTTTAGTGTACATACCTGAAGTGTTATGGTTCCATTTCTGTAATCTCTGCACAGGCACAAAAGAGATATCCTGGCGGTTCTCCCCTCCCCCCAACTGTCATTGCTGTTATTTTAAATAGCATGCTGGGAATGAAACCACAATTGCAGAAATGTGCAATTGCGCGATGTAGTGCTTTGTAAGGACACACTTGCGGTAATAACATTTAGACTGTGCTTTTCAGATGTTATTAACGATTTAAATTGTTAATACAGTCTGACGGGAACATGACACTTTGATAACTTGTGGGCAACACAATCATCCTGACATCGTGTGATCATCTTCTTCACAATTGCACAATGGTAACAGGAAAAAAACGGGAGCATGACACTTTCTCCCCTGTGTGAGAAACTCCTAAGACTGAGTGGGCAAACCCTGGTCTCCTGAGTTCCTAGTTCAGCATGGAAACCGCTATACCACACTGACCCCTTTTAATAAGAAATGCCTACCTCATTTGAGATGTGGTTCTGGAGAAAAGTACTGAGGATACCATACACACACACACACACACAAAGACAAGCAATTGTATTGTAGAGTAGATCTACCTAAACTATCCCTGGAAGACAGGATGACTAAACTGAGGCTCTCGTACTTTGGCCACAACATGAGGAACAATTTATGATTAGAAAAGGCAATGATGCTAGGAAAGAAGGAAGGCAGTCGAAAGTAAAAAGAGGGGAGGGCCATATGCCAGATGGTTAGAGTCAATAAGAAAGGACATGGACCTTAACCTGCAGAGCAGAGAGGCTGAAGGCAGGGGGCTTTGGAGATATCTGATCTACAGGGCCACCATGAGTCAAAGTCAACTCGAAGGCAGTTGACAACAACAAATTAGGCCGATAATGGTCAAGCTTTCCAGAATTCAAATAAGGGACATCCTTTATAATAAGGGACATCTGGAAACCTTAATTATGGTTTCAAAGTTAAGAGAACCAATTCTAGTAGTGTCTTCCCCTCTCCCCTGCTACTATAAGGATTGCAGCTAAAATCAAAGGAAGTAGGATATTCTGAGGGGCATGATGCCAGGTGTTGCGAAAATCCCTGCTAATTTTTTTATAACCATATGAGCTCCAGCTCCACCACCCTACTGATACAGCTTTCCTTCCCCATAAAGATATCATGTTTATTTAAACTGTTCACATTCTTTTGCAACTGGTCAGTCTCCTAATTTGCAGTGCTATATCAGAATTTTGCTCAAATTCCTCTACATCTTTGCACTGAAGTTGCTGGGGATTTAAACATAGTGATAGAAAACATACAAGGGTGTACTAATTTTGCCAACACTGAACAATGGGTCCTGATGTGAAACGTTCAACTGAATTGCGTGGGTATAAATTGTAAACAGTTGGCCACAAAAAGAAAGAGAGAGAGAGAGAGAGAGAGAAGAGAAAAGAAAAGAAATCTCAAAATCAAAGCAAGCCAACCCCAAATAAAGAAATGGTCTGACTTAGAAAGAACAAAATAAGGGATTGTAGGACTTTGGAGCTTATCTAAGTGCTTTACTCTTTTGCTGATATGACCTAATGCAGGGCTTAAGAATGGAGAAAAATAACAGCCATGGCTGTGAACATCTGACAGTGGGTTTCTGACAGTTCATGACTTATAGCTGAACAAAACTGTATGCTTTCAGGAACAAACAACTAAAAAAAGTGTCCAACATAGGATGGAGGGCATTTAGCTATCTCAACATTTTGAGGGGTTTTGTTTTTGAAAGTGAGAGAACATATTGCTCATAATAAAGCTGAAGAGGGAGGGAAAGAAGGAAGGGGGGGATTGGAAGAGTACACAGTTACATATTGCTGTCTAAAGAAAAATAAATGTTTCAAATAATTTAAAAATAGAAGAGAAATGTAAATTAGTTTTTTTTTCTTGCTTTATTTTAAAGTACTTCAGCCTTAATAATCTTCAATGTTTTTAAGAGAGGAAATTTGATGTTAACATTATAAATATTCACTTGAAATGTCCTTCTTTTTTTCCTCAGGAATTGCAGTTGATAGCTTTGAAGTGTTATTATCTCACAGGCAAAATAAATTTCAGAAATGTACAGTTTAGCAAAGGAAAAGTGTCTGGGTGTGGCCTACAAAAACAATGGAATGGCATAACAGAATGTTGTAAAATTCAAGTATAGGTATTCAAAACACAGACACACTGACAAAGCCAACGTGTTGTGTTGTTTGAGCATTTAACTATGACTCAAGAGACCAGGGTTTGAATCCCTGCTCAGCCATGTGAAGTCATTCAGCAACCTTGAATGAGTCACACTCTCTTGCTCTCAGGGGAAAGCAAAGGCAAACTTTTTTCATGCAAAGCATATCACACAGCTGAGCTATAATCTTTATTTTCAGAAAATCATATTTTAATTATTATTAGAACTGCAAGTTTCAGTTTGTTTAATTAGTATTTTAGTCAAGTGTAGATTAAGTTATTTAATTGAGTAAGGCCAATTTTAGTCAGTCCAGGAAAAGTGGTATCATTTTCAATTGCACACTTCATTTTTTGTGGTTCTGGTATGTCATTCCTATAATGAGAGACAAGAAAATTACTGAAGATGGTGGCTGGAATTCTATATCAATTTAACTAACAGGTTGTACAGACCAACCATTAAGGCCAGCCCGGGGGTGGAGTCGAGGCATGGCATCCATATGGCACATGCCCCAACTCCACCCCCAGGTCAGTGTGATGCTGCATACCACACCAAACAGCACACAGCATCACAGCACTCCTCTGGTGTTGCATCTAGATGACACAGCACCAAAGGAGAGCCGAAAAGCCATGGCTACGGCACCTTTTCCACAGCGCAGAAAGGAGCTGCTTTTAGCAGTTCCTTTTTGCACCACGGAAAGGTGAGATTGGGGCTGCAGCATGTGGTTGTCACAGTCCCGATCTGGTACAAAAAGGGGCGGCTGCAGGCCATCCCTTAGGGATGGTCTGTACAGCCTTAAGTATTTATTTAAGCATCTTCTGTTGGCCCACTCACCCATCCCAACATCATTCAAATATAATGCAGATAATGCCCAGTAAAGTAGATTGGAGGAGTTACAACTGTGGCAATAGTGTCAAAATCATGAATATGAAAATCATGGCTATGAAAAGTTACAGCCAGGAGAAGTTACTTGGATACAAGTGGTGCTATTCAAATCTCACTGCTCACTCTGTATGTAGAACAAGGTAGCAGAATCTAGAAAAAGATTTATTACTTGATCCTACTAAATATATAAACTGCCCCTAAGCTAAGAGACAGCTTGAAACTACATTTACAGTATATCTTTTGTCTTTGAGACAGCACCTGTAAAATCATAATGGAAATGAAATGTATAATGTGATATCTAGCACATCAAAAGGACAAATATATCTGTCTTGCTTTGATAATAAAACGACAAAAAAGTTATTAGTTACTAAGACATAAAAGGGGAAGGAAAAGAAGTGGGAAAATGGTACCTAGTATCCAAAAGTGGAATAATATCATACATCAGTGGAAAAGAGAAAATGAAGGGAGGAGAGAACAGAGGGAGAGAGAGAGAGAGAGAGAGAGAGAGAGAGAGAGAGAGATTTTATTACCTATCATTTTTATACCTATTAGAATCCCATATAGTTTATTTGTTCTTGATTTCAAAAGACCGGTGACAATATCTGGCTGTTTCTTGTCACAGAAAATGTGCAGAAAACAGACCATGCAAATTTTGCACAAAATAAGCCCTGAACCAGAAAGATTCTCATCATCCAAGATTCTCTTTATCAGGGTTTCTCAACACTTGAAAAACATGTTTTTCAATCAAAGCTGTTTCTACCCTTTTTTAAAAAAAAGTAAAGAAAGGATATCGAGGTTTAGAGAAACATAACTGGAGAATAAGCTACATTAAGTCTGAGGGGCTGTCTGCATGAGCCAAAAGGCCTGTGTTCCCCCCTCCTCACATTGTTCTGGTTTGATAACACAGGGTAATACCCTGGGGCCATGGTTAGGCTGGATCCTGGCAGACCAGATGTGGCTCTTGGGATAAACGTGGCTTAAGATGTGTCAAATTGACCCCCAAGTTGCAGCTGAGTTTCCTGAAAACTCCATGGCAAACCCTGGCAGATTAGATGGCCCCATGCACCCTTTACCTTACTTGTACCATTGCCACTACTGAAAAGACCCCTGTCACCACATCCAATATGGAAATGGGCACCTAGCCATGTCAGTGCAGCCTCTTTCCATATCAAACATAGTGAGGGGGTTGTTTTCATTAGCATCAATGAGACAGTGAGGTAAGGAGTATATGGCTGCACCAGGTAAATGTGTAAACACCCATTCATCCCCATGCCAGCCTGGGGACTGATCTGAGTTAGCACCTGGACCAAGAAAGCCTCTGAAAATGGCAGGAGCTACTAGGCAAAGTGAATACATGAAATACAAATATCTTCTACATGGAGGGGACAGAAATCTCAGGATGTCAGGAGGTAGGTGTGTGGGGAGTGTGATGAAAGGGAAGTGCATAATCATAGTCAAAAGATGCCTAGGGAAAGAAGAAAAAAGAGTAAGGATAGTATAGGTATCAAAGCACAGGCACCAAATATGTGCTCTGCTCTGATAATTTTCATCAGAGACCATCTTGAATAGTTGCCCTGCATGGCACTTTGGCCAAAAGGTTCTTTAGCAGTTGGCTACCATTGACTTTAGGCTTAAAAACCCTCAATTCAACTGAGAGTTCCAACTGGAACAGGCCAGTGAATAGGCGGGAACCTGAGAAATCAACATTTACATAAATTTCATTGATGGCATACCCTTCAACTTTTCACAGATAAAACAGGGACACATTCAGCCAAGCAACATCAGAGTGTAGTCAAACTTACTTAGCGTTGGAACAAATATTCAAAATCTATTCACAAACTGATGGAAAATGTATTTTTCAAATGTTGAGCAATCCTGAAGAGGAGAATCTTGGACTGATGAGAGTCTTCACTTATCCTGAACAAAATTTGTATGTTATTGCTTTGCACAAAAACCAAAAATTTTTCCTCAGAAAGAATATTTCTGTATTGTTCCTGTGCAGCAAATGCTTCTTCCTGCACTAAACAACCACATGTGAATTTTGGACAGTCCTGAACAGCAAATTGGTTTGGACAACTGTGTAATTTTTGAAGCCTTTCTTGCAGTGGCAAGAAAATTATTAACATTACTCATTACTTTGTTTGGGAAGAAACTTAGGCCCTATACAGACCAGCACTTTGGGCCAGCATGTGGGTGTAGTCGAGGCATAGCGTTCTCACTCTGCTCCCAGTGTGCCGTGATGCTGTGCGCCACTCCACGTGGCGTGCAGTGTCACTGCACTCTTCTGGTGCTGCACCCATACGATGCAGCGCCAAAGAAGTGGTGCTTTTTCCAGCTGCTTTTTGCACCCGGGAAAGGCCAGAACAGGGCTGTAGTGGGAAGTTGCCATAGCCCCAATCCGGCTAGGAAAGGGACGGCTGGAGGCCACCCCTTCGGGGCTGTATGTACAGCCCCAAAGTGAAGAATTATGTCTCGGGCTGTCATTGCTCCCAGTCTTGGGTTCAGTGTCAGAGAGAGTGGGTCTGACTCCTTGGCCTCTGATAGCCAAGATTTAATAGACATTGCTATTTTTTAAATAATCCCTCCTGGATTCCCCCCTATCTCTTGTTGGATTTCTTCCCTTTTCTCTTCCTTGTCGTTTGGGTGTGGAAATGTCGAACTTCAGTTTTGTGTTGTCTTTCTCTTTTCCTTCAGCGTTAGAAATTCCCCCTTCATCTTCTGTTATCTCACCTTCTTCTGTCTCATCTGTTGAGGAAGAGTATGATGTTTTATTCTCTAATTCTTTCTTTCTACCATTGGTCCATTTAAATAGCTCCAATTCTGACTTCCTTCTTTGTCTTTCCGTAGTATGCTAAGGCAGGAATCAATTGAGTATTTAAGTTTTCATTATCCTGTTCTTGTAGTCCCCGGATTTTTAATGTTTTGTCTTTGAGTTTGAGTTCTATTAGGGTGTTAAATTTATCTTCTTATATATGTGCTTCTTCTAGTTCTTCTATTTTTTTCTTCCAGTTTTATTGTTTTTTTTTTCTCTGTTTCAGAAATTTGTTTGTGGGTATTTTTAATCTCTTGTGCCATATATGAAAATTTCTCTTTCAGGTCCTGTAATTCTTTCTGTATTTCTATTCTTATTTCCTCTTTCCACTCTTTAATTTCATGCCTTATTTCTGCCTGTATTTCAGCTCTGATATCTACTCTCAATTTTTGAATTTCTTCAAGAATAAGACTACTGTGGCACTGGTCCTTTGTTCTGTCTACTTCCGTTCCTGCTGTTTTTTTCATCTTCTATCTGTGTAGAACTGTGTGTATCTGTTATAGTTGTCATATTGTTGTATTACCACTGTATGTTTTATCTATTATTTGCAGTATATTGTATTTAAGAATCTCGTTCCCCTTATTGGGGCTGCTTAGTTAAGGAAGAATTTTAGATTATTGGATTCTGTTAATTCTCTTTGGTTTTTTCTCCTGGCTGACAGTCTTCCCGTAAAACTGAATCAACAGTATTTCTATATAAGGTTTGGTCAGAAAACAAAGGATTGTCTAGATTCAATACATAAATTAAAATTGGTAGGCATTACTTTTGCCCTAAGGTCTGAATAATATAGGGAACAGACCCTATTTAACTACAAAGCTCACAATTACAGTGCAGTATTAAAAGGAAAATATAAGTAGTGTCACAAATAAAAATTATCATTTAACTGCAGTCAGTCAACTAAGTTCCTTGAAGTCTAGCAAAGAAAATGATAATTTGTATAGGATCTTGTCTGACCTTACTTTAACTGACTAGGGGTTACCTATAAAGCCCTACATGGCTTGGGCCCGAGTTACTTGAGGGAGCGCCTCTCCCTACATAATCCGCCCCGCACCCTCAGAACAATGGGGAAATACCTACCTGAATATCCCAGAGTAAAATTAGCAGCAACTCATCAGAGAGCCTATACGGCGACAGCCCCTGCTCATTGGAATGCACTTCCAGAAAAGATCCGACTTTTTTCCACATTGGAAGCCTTTAATAAGGCATTGAAAACTTAACTTTTTCAGATAGCATACCCTCCTGACTCTTTTTAAAGATAGTAACCCTAATTAAGATCAGGATGTCCTACCACATCTGATAGTTTTTAATTGATCTGTAGATGGTTTTAGATTTTTATTGAATTGTATGAATTGTTGATGTAATTGCTGATGTAATTGTTGGTATATTGTATTGCTTTGTATTGTGACATGTGTCACTTAGCTTGCACAATGTGAACCACTTTGATCAGGAGGAAAAGCGGTATAAAAATAAAAGTTTTATTTATTAATTATTATCCCCTGTTCAGTAACCAATAGCAGTAGAAGAGCTGTATTAAACTGTATACATTTTTCCCCTAAACAATGTAAACTCTGCCTCACTCCTGACATGAGTATTTGATACCCCCAGCTGGGCCTCTCTCTGCTTCGTGTGGGAGGGGGGATGGTCCAGGGAGCAGTTCCATTGCTGCATCCACATCTCTACCGCTGCGCCGCTTGAGGAGATGGTAACTGTGCCG
>NC_056524.1:258347141-258392003 GCF_019175285.1 Sceloporus undulatus | reverse complement strand
GCCTTATGTAACCCTGGCTGGGCCTCTCTCTGCTTCAGGTGGGAGGGGGGATGGTCCAGGGAGCAGCTCCGTTGCTGCATCCATGCCTCTACTGCTGCACCACTTGAGGAGATGGTAACTGTGCCAGCCTTATGTAACCCTGGCTGGGCCTCTCTCTGCTTCAGGTGGGAGGGGGGATGGTCCAGGGAGAAGCTCCGTTGCTGCATCCATGCCTCTACCGCTGCGCCACTTGAGGAGATGGTAACTGTGCCAGCCTTATGTAACCCTGACTGGGCTTCTCTCTGTTTCAGGTGGGAGAGGGGATGGTCCGGGGAGCAGCTCCGTTGCCACACCCATGCCTATACTGCTGCGCCGCTTGACTCTGATAGCCAAGATTTAATCAGTTTCTCCCCTTCTTCACCATGCCCGAGTCCTGACCTTTTACTTAAGACTACCTCCCTTCCATATGTATAACAGCATGGTTAAGAGTTGTTAACTAAGAGGTAGAGTGGGACCAACCCAACTCATTTAAGTATTTTTAGCTTTAATTCTAATTCATGAGTGTCGGTCTCTGCTTTAGCATTATTTTAAGGTTTGCTAGAAGCCAACTGCTGGCAGATTTTAAACTATAGTGTCACTAGCAAGTGCCAATATAAATCATATCGATTTTGAGGTGTTTTTTTCCACAGAGTATGCCCTCTTGGGGAAAAAGGAATCAGTATGCCAGTAGGTGGAGCAAAAATGACATCAGAGGTGCATACCAAAAAAGGGGGAGAGGTAGAGAGAGAAAAAAGATAATATTCTTGTAACAGAAATATAGAACTGAGAACAAGAAATGAATCCAACTCAGATGCACAAACATCCTTAGGCCTTCACTATTCGGCTCCATTCTATAGAGAAACATTTGTATTAACCAAACATGGAATGTAATTTGACTTGTTAAAATGCTATGGAAGAGTGAGTTAGAATCATTTTGCAGAGTGAAATATAGGCGGGGGGGGGGGGGCGTTTCTACCTCTCATTTACACCAGTCTAATTAAAGGATCATTTCCCTTAAAGTCACTGGTTTAAATTTGGTGGAAATGAGATCTCAGATCAAAGCCAGATGCTAACTGCATAATGACTCCAGGCTCCTGCTGATAATAATGCCCCCCTTTCCTGATCCTTTCACAATCTCTGATTGCCTGATGTGCATTTTGTTATGCAGCCGATCAATACTGAAGGCTGTGGGTGTCTTGCTAATAAGCCCTGCATATGTAACAACATAGGAACCAACTTGTAGGGTCAAGCCGCAGTCAGAAATGGTGTAAACTCCACTGGATTTGCTCCCATTTACATGGTCTCACTAAAGCTGTGAGAAAGTATTGAAAGTGGTGAAATAAAAATTATACAAATTCAGTATATTTGAGAAAGTGGATGTATACATTTGTTAGGTTTGGGGAGGAGGCACTTTGTGGTTCTGACTTGGGAGAAAATAAATGGAAAAGAATTTCAGTTTGGATTTAACAAAAAATACACTTTTTGTTCTGCCCAAGATTTGAAAAACACATTCACACATTTTTGAGGCACACAAAGCATTTGGAGCAGACAGTGCATTTATAACAACACACTGCTAAAAATGTACATATCTGAGCATGTTTTAGCCAACAGAAAAAATATGTCGATTAGGTGAAATGCATCTAGTTAACTCAACCATTAGGAAAATGCATTAAAATGTGCAAAAATTTCAGCGTAAGAAAGAAAAACATAACAAACTCTTGCATTCTGATAGGAAACAAAGATAAGAACAAAATTCAGGTGGGATTCAGAGAACTACCACAGAACAGAGACAGAGATTGTTTCCATCTCTAAATATTCATCACAGAACTGCCACAGGTGTGAGGGTGAGAAGCCTTTCATTCAGTCTCTCAAAGTATATAAAAATAGATAATGTTACTCGTTACATATGTCACATATAATATGGAGATGTTTCAATCTGTGCAATCTGACAATTACAGATGTGAGAACCACCATACGGGTACTAGATCCATGCCCTTTTGGGCTCTTAAAAACAGCTAGAGGGGGACTGGCCAAGTGGGTAAAGGGAGAAGTGAATGCCTCACAGCAACAAGATAGGTCTCCGTCCTGCCTAAAAGAGACTGTAGAGGGGCTATTACTGAAACACCCTCCCTGAATTCCACTGTATTGGAGAACTTTCAGCCAGTCTCCAATATTCCCCTCTTGGGCAAGGTTCTAGAGTGTGCGGTGATCTTCCAGCTTCTGCGATTCTGGGATGAAACAAATTATCTAGATCCATAAATCAAGAAATTTATGCCCAAAAATTGACCCCAAAATACCAGGTCAATTTATTTATGGGTCAGTATGGCAATGTAATAGTAGCTCTTTCAGATTTCCCCATGCAGTGAGGAGAGCAATTTATTTATCTCTTGAATCAAGCAGATCAACTGCTTTTAAATAGAATCCCTCTCCCACCCACAGTACTGCTGTCTGTGAAGTAAAGGATGAAATGAAAGCTAAAACGCTGAAGCAAAAAGCCTCAGTTAGAGTCCCTCTTGTCTCACACACACACACACACACACACACACTGAAGAAGCCTCTCAACTTGACCATGCATCATGGCAAAATCCATCATTTTAGCCCCAAAACTTGCCCTCAACTTATATATGAGGTCGACTTATATAACTGTGCATTTTAAACACAATTCATAGAATCATAGAATCGTAGAGTTGGAAGAGACCACAAGGGCCATCCAGTCCAACCCCCTGCCATGCAGGAAATCACAAAGCATCCCCGACAGATGGCCATCCAGCCTCTGTTTGAAGACCTCTAAGGAAGGAGACTCCACTACACTTTGAGGGAGTTTGTTCCACTGTCGATGTTTAACTCTTTTTAAAAAAATTGTATAGTACAATTTTTTAATTAAATTGTTATTTTAAATTTTGTAATCTGCCTTGGGCCCATTGACAAGAGAAAGAAGGGATATAAATTGAATGAATGAATGAATGAATGAATGAATAACATTGGCTTGTTACTTACACAGAGAAGCCCACCAGTACCAGCACCACTGGTAGCTGTAGCACCTTCTCCAGCAGTGCCCATACCCACACCATCGGGGGCTATCAGGCAGCAGGGGACGAGAAGAGCATGGGCTGTCAGAGGCAGCAGAGGTGGAGGAGGAAGAAGGATGGCCTTGTGCTGGAACCAAGGAGAAGGACTGGCTACCAGTAGAGAGAAGCAGGGAGGAAGGGGTGATGGGCAGCTCAGTCCAGCGCCTCCAAGGGCTCCATGCCAAAGGGTGACAGCAACAACACACTCAGAAAACAACATACACCAACACAACCACTCCCAGGCAACACATCCTCCTTTGCCAGGGTACAGCCCTCATTCTCTTTTTGGACAAGGTATTAAAAAAATGGAAGATTTCCCAAAAGCTAGGCTCAAGATGGGTTAAACCCTCTGCCAACCCCCTCTGCCAATAGTCCCTCCCCTTCAGTACAATGTGATTCAGGTCCCTCATTCCCATTTGCTGAACACTCTCCCGAATCGCTTTAAAAAAAAAAAGAAGCACCCAAAATTAGTAAGAGCGGGTTTTTTGCATTTGACTTGCTTTAACACAAATCCGATCACAGTCAAGTCTGAAATGGTTCCTAGTATGAACAATGCGCATCGATTTATATCATAGTGGGAACAGGCCCTTATATTCAGAGAATAGTGCAAATGCACACTGACAGCTATTCACAGCTATTTGTTGAGCTCCATTGGCTTCCAATGCACATTTGTTGAGCTATATTGCTATCCAGTGTAGGGGCTATATTACAAAATAACTTGTGTGGTGGTGATTTACAGTATTCAGCATGGATGTAGCATTTCAGCCTGTGTTTTCTTATGCTTGTCAGTATAATGTCTCACAACACAACCAAAAGCCAACTATCAAAACTGTACAAAATTCTAGTCTACCACATGTATGGAAATATAACTGCTTTCAAACAACATGGAAGCTTAAACTTGCAAATACTTTTACTGAAGTACAATGGAATAGACTATAGGGAAAACTGAATTCAGCGTGGGAATAAACAAATTATGAGTAAACACATCATGAAATATGCACAATTAATTTGAGATTCATTGATTCAGAACAGGGGGGAAATCTATACCTACAATGTACCAGTTAAGGACTCTTAAGTCCAATTGATTTCAACTGTACAGTTAAACTTGCGCTTTAAACAGTTCCCAGTGAAATCAATGGGACTCAGAAGTACTTATCTTTGGGTGAATTGTGTTCCATTTCATCTTCAGTGGTTGTACACTCATATTATGAAAGGTATATATATGTTGCAGAAGATCTATCTTGTTTTTCTTAATCTTTTTCATCATAGTCTCCCACTTTAAAGGTACAGTTTAACCATTTCTCATTTCAGTATATAAACAATCACAGGAGCGCCTGACAGGAAGGTACTCTGAAAATAAAATGATAGATCATTTTGTTGGTTCGTTACATCATCTACTACACAAGGTAGTGCAGTTTAAAAACTATGCACAGATACACTCACTTCAATTTATTCAAAATATAAAAAGCACATTAAGAATAATTGCTATTCCACATCCATTACTGAAAATAGCAAATCAGCTCACACTGCTGACCTGGAAGGCTATGACAAGCTAGGGGATCAACTTATGAAAGATATTATCATGCTGGTTCTGGGGAGGGTGGGGTGCCCCACTTGACATGACAGAGAGACAAAATTGAATAAATGATTTCTCAAATGGAAATGCAACTTGTCACACCAGTCATTAGATAAATCATGATTGTATGCCTGTAAAGGAATGGGAAGCAAAAGGTTTGACCATAGCATTGCATTCCATGAAGTATACCTTAGTGTCTAAACTATGTTTGGCATAAAGATATTTAATGACTGATTGATTGATCAAAGTATTTATACCCTGCCCTCTGATCTCAGGACAACATTTAATTAAATCAACATAAAGGGTTTAAATTAATCAAACCAAATACAGTTGGCCCTCCATATCCACAGACTCTTTATCCATGGATTCAAACACACATCACTTGAAAATATTATACATACACACACACACACACACACAGAGAGAGAGAGAGAGAACATTTCTATATTGCTTATCAGTGAATTAACACTCCCTAAGTGTTTAGAATGCTTAAGCCAATTGCCCCCAACAAGCTGGGTACTCATTTTAGCGACCTACAAAGGGATGCAAGGCTGAATGGTTGAATGGACCCTAAAACCCTGCCTGGGATTGAACTCACAACCTTGGGATTGGGAGTGGCTGCAGTACTGGCATTTAACCACTGTGCCACGAGGATATATATATATATATATATATATATATATATATATATATATATATATATATTCCAAAAAGCAAAGCTTGATTTTGCCATTTTAGGGACACCCTTTTTACTATGCCATTGTATTTAATGGGATTTGAGCATCCATGGATTTTGGTATCCACAGGGTGACCTGGAACCAAAACCCAGAGGATAACAAGTGCCTATAGCTTATTGTTTTAAAAAGCTAAGGGATATATACTAAACAGTTAAACAAGTTTAAGAAGGCAGAGTAAAACCTGTTCAAATACTTTCAAAAATTCAAAACCATACACATATAAGAATCGTTAGGCCTCAAAGGTTTTTATTTTTTTTAAGCTTATTTTCACATGGTTCACTCATCCCTGTCTGCTTCAGAAATTATGTTGGAACGCAGGTTGCAAATATTTCCTGTGAACAATGGCAAAATTTTATGGGTTTTCGAGGCTGTTAAAAAAAAAAAGGCTTGCAAAATCTTGATCATTCATCTGGGGAATACAAGAAAATTTCAATTCATTCTGATCCAAATCTGAAACTTCTCAGTCAAGGGCTAGCATTGAGCTAAGTATTTACAATGTCATAAGCCAGACTTATGAAACTGTAATTTTTGGAATTCATGTCTCAGTTGTTGCACAATGACAATCACTGAAAGTTCCCCTAAGAGCCTACCTTTGAAACCAGTCAGCCCACCCCAACTGATGGGATTTTGAGGTACTGGAGAACAGGTCACTGGACAATGACAAAGCCAGCCCTCTCCTGGCAGCAAGGTGCAACGCTACAAGCAATAGCAAGGACTCCTTGTAGAATCATGCCCTGCTTCCAGGAGAGGGCTGGGAACTACATGTGTCCATTCCTTTCAACGTAAGGAAGTACAAAGCTTTTGCTGCTGTTTCAAACAGGGGAGGTGATAAGACAGAAGTAGAGGGGATCACATTCAGGAAAAAAAAACTGTTTAGTGGAAAACATAAACTAGTGCAGAGCAGGTGTGGGCAACAGGGCAACTTTGGTGTGGGTGGGTTCAATTTTCACTCTCCCCTCCCCTTACTCACCCACAAAAGTCACCTGTTCATCCAGGACTCAAATTACTTCCGTTTTCAGCTGTCTCTCAGTCAAAATGGGAAGCAGAAGTGGGACTGTTTTGCCATCTTGGGCACAATATGACCAGAAACAGAGGTAATGTGGGGTCATTTCCCTCCCTCCCTTCCTCCCGCCCGCCCTCCCTCCCTCCCTCCCTCCCTCCCTCCCTTCCTTCCTTCCTTCTTTTTTGTCTCTTTGGACAGAGTTTGGGTTTGCAGTTCAACAGAACATAATCTTGGGGGGGGGGGATATTTTTTTTAGAAGTGGTGAAGACATCAAGGAATGGCATGGGGGGGGGGCAATAGGGAGCCCTGGTGGCACAGTGCTTAAATGCCGGTACTTCAGCCACAAGGTTGTGAGTTGGATCTCTGGGGCTCCAAGGTTGACTCAGCCTTCTATCCTTTTGTGGGTTGGTAAAATGAGTACCCAGCTTGTTGGGGACAATTGGTTTATAGATTGTAAATCGCTTAGACAATGCTGAGTTCTCTGATAAGCAGTATAGAAATGTATGTGCTATGTACATGCTATATTGCAAGGAAGTTGTTGTTGTCCTGTTATTCTTCCACCTGAGACCACCTTGATAGTGTTTCTTTTTTACTCGCCAAAAGAAATCTGTTAATGACCACTGTTCCCACAACCATCTTGTTCTTATTACAGTGTGAAAGTTAAATTCCACTTTAATGGTGATTTGGGGGCTAGTGGGTGTGCTATTGGCAGAGGAACAATCCAAGGAGAAGGAAAAGAAGGAGAGTTTGATCTTTCCATTTTTAACAGAGAAAAAAATTTCAGTGCTTTGCCAAATGGTTGCTTCCTCCCCCAGTTTGTTAGAAAATGAAACACTTCTCACTACTCCCCACACATGCTTTTCTAGTTCCTTTCTGTCACAAGACTGGTAAATGCTATGGTATGCTAATGGCTTATTGTCTCAGAAACACAAACACAGAGAGACATTATAAAGGAAAGCCAAAATTGTCTTACAGTTTAGTTAAAGTATTTATTTTGCTAGGGTTTTTTTTTCTGGCTGTTTTTCCTGCTATTTCTTCATTCAGTCATACTAATAGCTGCAATGGGATAGATAGATGAGATAGGTAGATCAATAGCTGCTGACTTTCATCTGCCATTGATTAGTGAGGTGTGATCTAGCTTGATCTGTTGTGGAAGCAGACACATATACACACACATAGAAATATAAGGAGGGGGTGCCCTTTTAAAAGTAAGACTGCTTATGATTTACAGTATATTTCTGTGAAAGGGATATTTTGTATGTGCAAACTAGGGAAAGGAGTGGTATTTGTTGGGCAGTGCTAAATGTTGTGTGCCGAGGTTTTTAATGTGAACAATTGTTGAAATACTGGGAAGTTCCTAAATGTGTTAGAGAAGGGTCCATTGTGATAAAGTCCTTAGAGAAACAAATGAACTGGATTGTCTTTCACATTTAGTTTACAGTGGACCCTCCACATTCACTGGGGTTAGAAGCACAAGACACTCGTGAATGTGGAAAAACCACAGATAAAAAGCACCATTTTTTAAACCTCAGAGAACATCTCTCTAGGAATCTCTAGGTCCTCCAGCACACCGCTATGGTCAACATCTCCAAGAAGAAGACCACAGAATCACACCTGAAGACCTACAAATGGTTAGAGAAGTGTTTTCTCTGGTTTTCTGTAGTAATCTGCAGGTCCTCCAGAGCAAATCTGTGGTCAACTACCAGCAGAGTTGCACTGGAGGACCTAGAGATTTCTAGACAGAACATATTAATCAAATCTGCAAAAGTCAAAGCCCCAAATGTAGAGGACCAACTATATTTGTGAAGCCTGAAAAAGAAATGAATAGAAGAATAAATAACAACAGCAACAACAAAAGGGGGAGGGAAAGCAATGATCTGAAAATTATTTAAGTGAAGATACCATCTTTGGTCTCTGTTGATTTCAAGGTCATCAAGTTGGCAGTTCGAGGCCTGGGTGCTGCATGATGGGGTGAGTTCCTGTCACTAGTCCCAGCTTCTGCCAACCTAGCAGTTTGAAAGCATACAAATGCTAGTAGATAGATAGGTACCACTTCTCAGTAGGAAGGTAACAGTGTTCGGTGGAGTCATGCAGGCCACATGACCGTCAGAGACGTTCTTAAACAACACTGGCTCTTCGGGTTAGAGATGGAGATGAGCACCACCCCCTGCAGTCAGTTATGACTAGACATTCATGTCAAGGGTCTACCTTTATCTTTTACCTTTTAAAAGTTATCTAAATAAATCATCCTAAATGACTGTCTGGTTTTATTTCCATTCAGCTAAGATAATGATTTTATCATTGATGACAGACTTCTGTGATATCCAGTCTCTCCTGAATAAGTAATATGATTTTGACATTATTAAATGTTCATTATCAATTTTTTTCTGATAATCAGTGGGGAAATCTGACCTTTTCCATTCTATGCACACAAAAATGTGCATTTATATTAACATTTATATTGCCTTCATAAATACTATCTGTTGTTCTAGATTAATTGTCATACAATACTCTCACAGTTGAGAAAATAAACTATGCTGCATGAAGAATGGTCTCTACATATGTGTGCAGAAGAGATTTCCCTTCTGTTTACTTTTGACTAAGTGGACAGAGGTTCACTGGAGGAAGCCAAAAATTCTTTTAACAAAATAATAACAAACCTTCCTCATAAGATTGGATCCTTCCTCTCCATAGCACTGAGGGACCCCCACCCCCATAGTCACAAGAAGCAGAAATACGCGAGACAGACTCTCAGTGTTTTGTTTTGATTTTAACTGCTGTCAAGCTGATTTTGACTTATGGCAACCCCATGAATGAGAGACCTCCAAGTCACTCTATCATGAACATCCCTGTTCAGGTCTTGCAGACATGGGGCTTTGGCTTTTTTTTATTGAGTCTATCCATCTGGAATGCAGTCCTCCTCTTTTCCTACTGTCTTCTACCTTGTCAAGCATCATTATCTTTTCTAGTGAGTCATATCTTCTCATGATATGACCAAACTATGATAGTCTCAGTTTAGTCATCTTGGATTCTAGGAAGAGTTCAGGCATGATTTGCTCTAGGAGCCATTTGTTTATTTTTTTAGCAGTCCACGGTATCTCTAGAACTCTTCTCCAGTACTATATTTCAAATGAGTTCATTCTCTTCCTATCACATTTCTTCATTGCCCAGCATTCACAACCATACACAGAAATGGAAAATACAATTGCATGGACAATCCTAATTTTATTATTCGGTCATATGTTTGACACTTCAAGATCTTTAGTTCCTTCACAACTGCTTTTCCAGTTTCTAGGCTTCTGGTTTATTGCAGCAGTTTCCACTGGAGCTCTACTGGGGGCCACTGTTTTTTTTGCTTTCCACTACATTGATCCAGTCTCCACTCTGACTGATGACTGAGCTAAGGCATGAGAAATATTGAACTACAGTCAGTCCTCCACATTTATAGCTTTGACTTTTCTTGATTTGATTATTCATGGATGTAAGAAATATGTTTCCTCTGGGAATCTCTAGATCCTCCAGCACACCTCTATATGAAGCCACTGGGAAAGATCATTCAGAAACATGGAAGTTTACCGCACAACATTATGATAACATTCTGGGAACGGAATGAGAACAGAACGTAGTGAAGTTTACTGCACAATATGGTTCCCATTGAGTTCCCATTTCAAGCCCAAAGTGTTCCAAAGTGTTCCAAAAGCATTCCAGGGTGAGAACGATAAAAAACAGTTCTCAGACAGATGGAACGTTATCATACCGTTACATGAAAAGTTAGTGCAGTAATCTTATCCATTCTTATATCCGTTCTGACAATTTCCTGCTCTGCAGTCCTAGGGCATCCAAAAAGCCTAATGCTCTTCTGGGTATGACGCAGCGCCATGTGAACATACAGGAATGATTTTCCTCAAAGCAAAAAAGGTTTTTCCCCACATCACATTTAAAAAAATGTTTACTTGTTATTTTTATGGATATACATATATACACACACACACACACACACACACACACACACACACACACACATGCACACATATATGTTTTTGTTTATGTTTACATACATACATCTATCTTTTTGTTTATGGACACACATATATGTGTGTGTGTGTGTTTTTTTAAATATGTGTGTGTTATGCATATGCATGTTTATCTATCTGTCTATCTCAATGTGTGTGTGTGTGTGTGTGTGTGTGTATCTAATATATATAATAGGTATGAATACATACATATGTATATATATTCACACACACGCATACACACATATATCTTTTTGTTTTTGGACACACACACATATAAGTGTGTGTGTGTGTGTGTCTGTGTGTGTTTATACATATGTTTATACATATGTGTGTACTATGCAGTGCATTGAAATAAAAAATGTAACCGGCAAAACTACCAGGGAATATAAACTTTTATTTTATAGTAAGAAACAGTTTTATAAAAACAGGATTTCTGGGTCAAAAAGACAATAGAATGATGACATCATTGTATCACTCCCTCCAAATTAAATACACAGGCGCAATAGCGGAACGTTATGAGAATGTACTCAGAAAAAAGGAAGGTACTGTGAGGTAAAATGCATTCCTGTAACGTTATCATCCCGTTATAAATTCTCCAGTGCGATAATTCCCGTTCCCAAACCATTTCTGCTCATAACTGTTTCGGAACTCAGTGAGAATGTTACAGGCTGTGCTGCGATAAACTCCATGGAGTGGAGTGTTATCACTACGCTGATGACACCCAGATATATTTCTCCATGTCTCAGTCTACAGCTTTGACTGCAGATGGCATCTCTCCTCTCAATGAATGTCTTAAAGCGGTAATGGAATGAAGGAGGAAAAACAAACTAAAACTGAATCCAGACAAAACAGAGGTACTCACAGTAGGGGCCCCTAATCCAGGTATTATGATACAACCACCAGTACTAGATGGGGTCACACTGTCCTCAAAGGACTGTGTTCGCAGTCTGGGGGTGCTCCTAGACTTGTTGCTCTAGATGACAAATCAGGTAACTGTGACGGTCAGGAGTACTTGTTATCATCTTCGGCTGACATGCCAGCTGCGTCCTTTCCTGGCAGTGGGGGACCTTGAACCTGTGGTACATATGCTGGTAACCTCATGACTTTATTTCCGCAATGCGCTCTGCATGGGGCTACCCTTGTATTTAGTTCAAAAATTTCAATTAGTTCAGAACATGGCAGCCAGGTTGGTTACTGGTAAAACCCAAAGTGATCATATCACACCTGCCTTGAAATTGCTCCACTGGCTGCCCATTGCTTTCTGGATGCAGTATGGGTAGTCCCAAAATAGGTTGGATCCAAGCCATTTAGGGCTTTCAGTGAGTCTTAAAGGTGCTACAAGATCCCTGTTTCCAGACTAAAATTAGCTTCCATAATCATTTAGGGCAAATTTCAACTGTAAATTGATTTTATTTCCCAGTGGCTTATCCTTACTTCTCACCAATCAGCACTGTTTCAACAGACTATGATAGAAGAAAACAAAGATGAAGGCATGGCAAAGTAAAGGACTGACAGCCTATGGATACCCACTTAATAAACAGACACTTTAGGAGAAAGAATATACTGAGGAGGAAACTATAACAGAACATGCTCAGTTCTTCATTAAATTCCCCAACTGCTTCCTCATATGAATTAAACTTCCACACTCAGGTCAAGACGCATGAATGTTTTTGAATGAAAAAAAGGACCATTTCTTTACCAATTAACCAAGAGAAATGTTTTGTAGGCATTTTGATTTTTAATTACAATAAATGTCAAGGGCTTCATGAAATGACAGAAGAGGCCCAGGAATGTTCTCTAGCTCAGCTTAAAGTATTAATCAAATAACCTTAAAGGGCTTTTTGCCAGCTTATCTGGAGATGTAAAATTGATTTCTGTCAAGTGGTGACAGTGTACACCAGTTGAGATTTTGGCCTTGTGTTTTTGACACTCTAATAATTCAAAAATACCACTGATTGTATATATCTATATCTATATTTACTGTATACACCCATGTATAAGTCTAGAAATTGACCCCAAAAACCAAAGTTGACTTATCCCTGGGTCAGTTTGTGCACTGTACTCTAACTCTTATTTTAAAAAAGGAACCATCCCCTGGTGAAAGGCAAGAGTATAATATGTCCTGGAAGCAATGACACACCTCTATCCTCTCATCCATCCAGCCTTTAGTGTGAGCACAAACAGGTATGCCTGCTCGAATTTTCTAAATTCTTTGACATTGTTTTCCATTGCTTCATCCTTTAGATCCTTTGTTGATAAAACTGGCCCTATGTTTTATCCTTGACTTCTCCATGGGTCATATCAAAAACCATAATTTTGGCCCAAAAACTGCCCTCGATTTATACAGGTTGACTTATAGTCGAGTATATACAGTTTAGCTATATCTACATCTCTTGTTTTTACCTGGTAGGATGAAAAAAAATCTATAAAATTAGAGTATCTTGGGTGGTGACCCACACTAGTTAAGGGATCACTCCAAAAATCACTTGTGTTATGACCTCATCAGGTGGCCTTTAAAAAGTTGCTATCTCTCAGCCTTAGGTCCATGTGCAATATAATTCCCTCTAACAGTGAACTTGAGTAGCTGTTGTATTTGAGTAGTATTTGCCTCAACTTGCCAGCAAAAAGCAATCACTGAAAAATAAAGGAGTAGTTTTGAAATACTCAGGGAACTTCCTAAATGTAGTGTAGATGTCTCAAAATTAAAACAGATTAGAATCTAAATAAATAAAAGAAAAGAAAGACTGATAAAGGATGTAGAATTCAAAGATATAACCATGTTAGTCTGTAGAATCAGTATGTAGAGAGATCTTGTAGCACCTTTGAGACTAACTGAAATAATGTTAGTTTCAAAGGTGCTACAAGATCTCTCTACATTCTGGTAAAGAATGTGTCACTTCCAGATCTGATGGCATAGAGAAAAGAAAATAGCAGGATAACAAAGGGGCTATACAGACAGGCAGCTAAATACTGTCCCTGTTTACCCCAGGTCAGTGCCACAGCAGCCACACACTGCAGCACCAACCCGTGCCCCAAAAGAAGCTGCTCTGAGGAGCTTCCTCAAAGGGGTGTCACAGGCTGCCTCTCAGTTTACTTTCTGAAAGAGATCATCCAGATTCTTGGATGACCCTCCTTTTAATAAAGCTTGAAAAGTTTCTGCTGCAGCTCAAATAGAGTATCCAAAAGTACTGATCAGTTCCCTATGTGGTTGGCAGGGTTGCCAAATGTTCACAGTTTTTAATTCAAGCACACACACGGGGGGGGGGGATTATTTCCCTGCTTGTAAATCTTATCTAAAAGGGCTGTTCCCAGGACAAGTGGAAATGAGGCCCTACCTGCTTAGGAAGATGAAATGATCTTCTAGTCTTGCTTGCTTCTAGCCAAAAAATAGATGTAGAACATGGTGAAGGGCAAGACTGGAGCCCACAGTGGCTGGGAGAGAATGAGGAAGATAACTGAGTAAATGCAAATATCCCCTGGGAAGGTTTTGAAGGTTACAGCAAGAAAACAATAAAGCATTGCAAAATGTAGCAAGATGCTGCTCTACCAGGTGAGCTGGTATTTTGCAGGCAGGCCTTTCCTCTTGCCTGGAGTGGAGGCCACCACAACAGGAGGATTTTCCATCTTATCTCCCACTGGGAAATGGCCCCTGAAAACTGGAGACTCAGGACTAGGCATTGAGCTCTGGCAACTTACTACTGAAGACTCTTCTGGACTGACTCCACTCAGATTGGGTACTGTCTTCTTCCAGACAGGAAACAGAATAACTGTTTCTGTTTGTGCAACTTGTCAGGGTTTTTGGATGATGAGTACGTATTAGACATTATCTAGCTTACAAGGACAACATATAGCTCTCTCTTGAGTCCTGTCTAACATAACTGTACTGGATGGATGGATTACGTCAGATTATTGACAATGTTGAGAAGCCACAGTTGCCCAAAATGTCCTGTGTATCTTCCCATCTCAGAGAATTTCCCATCCCCAAGTCTGAGGATGGTAGGCTTTACTCTCTTATGAGGTTACCAAGGCTTGTATGATTTGCCTCTTGGTCTGAAGCTGTGAACTATTTACTGGACACTGCACTCAGACCTCAGACATGGAAGTAAATAGTAGGGTTTGCATTCAATTGGCAGAGAAGATGGAATCTCTGAAATAGTCACTGAGGGCCTGTGGGCGAAGTCAGAGTGTGGTGTCCACAGGATGCATGCCCTGACTCTGCCCCCAGGGCAATGTGACACTACGCACTGCTCCACATGGCATGCACCATCACGGTGCTCCTCTGGCACTGCGTCCACATGATGCAGTGCCAAAGGAGCACCTTAAAGCCATGGTGCCATAGCTGTTGTACCCTGGAAAGGCCAGATTGGGGCTGCGACATGTGGTTGCCATGGTCCCAATCTGGTGCAGCTGAAGGTGGCTGCAGGTTGCCCCTTAGGGGCAGTCTGCACAGCCCCTGAGTGTGCTGGCTTAGGGATACTGGGAGATGTAGTCTAAAAATCAACTCTCCCATATTATGAGTTCCTCTGTCAGTTCTAGATTCCACATGTCTATCAGTCTCCCAGTGTCTGATTTCTATGGGAGGGGTGGAAATTTCCCATGTAGAAATCTATAGGGGGAAAAACTGTGGGGAAGCAGGGAAACATGTAAAGTACATAAAATGTATATAAATGTAAAGTACATAAATTGTGGAAAAACAGATTTCAATGAGCATATAAAAAGCATAAAAACTACAAATTACTAATCATAGATCTATTTGTACAGCCCACTAATAGTTAAGTATGGATAATAATACTACATAAATTTTAAGATTTTTTTTTACTGAAAAGAAGCAGCAGTGATACTTAGTGATACTTAACACTAAGCCCTGCTCTTGCTTTTGACTTTTATAACAGACTTATTATGAAGGAGAATATTTCATTTGGAATCAAAGCTGCACTGGGGGAAAAATAGTTGACAATCAAATGGAGACCTAGATATTTGTCCTTCTAGTGCATTTTTACCAAGCAGTGAATATTCCTTTCCATATCATTATTGTAATAAAATATGCTTCTTTTCAAAGTCCAATTTAAGATTTAATGATGCAGAGAAGTTTGGGGTGTTTAAAAAGAAACTAGAACAATAACACTAAAACGTTGCTGCAGTCTACAACAATATCACCCAATGGGAAAAAAAATATACATCTCTGGTCAATTAGCTTTAATTGAGTTAAACAATGACAAACTACAGAAGTAATTAGAATTCACAAATGGTGTTAGAGAATGACTAAGTGGTGTTCATTAGTTAGCAGTAATTTAAGATTCCAAAAAGATTGTCATTTCTTTATGTGTGTTTTAAAGCAAGAATCAGATTGGATTAAATAAAGTTGTATTTCTTCTTTTAATTTGTCTTCAACCAAATGGTCTTCTAAGGTTTTATCTCCATTCTTCAAATGAAGCAGCTACTGAAGAATACATGATGAACATCACAGTCAAGAGCTTCTCTTCCAAGTCACTTGAAGGTTCAGCCAGTTCATTTATTTTTAAGTTTAGAAGATTTATTAGTTGCATCTATACAACACTTTTATTTCAATGAATTCAAGGCAACACAGAAGTCTCTCATCCTCTCCTGGAGATATATTCAACTTTAATGTCATGGCAATATCCTGGGGGCAAACCAGGGACAGTGTCAGACAGAAATGCAAAATGACAATATCTGTAGTCAAAAAGAAAGAGAAGTCTCAATGGATGATAGATGAAACTCTTCAGGCAGTTAAGGACAGGCAAAAAGCAAAAGCAAATGTTGACAGCATTTTCTGCAACTTGCAGAAAAAGAGAACTAATATAATAATCAATGCAGAGAAATAGAGGACATCACAAAGGAAGAAGAACTTTTGATGACAACAAAAAGAGAAAAGAATTTATCTACAAGTTCTGAGAAATCAAAGGTAAATTTAAATCAAGAGTGGGGATATTCTATGACCAGCAGGGGAACACATTATATGACCAAGTGAAAATAAAAAGCTGATTGAAACAATATCCTGAAGAACTATAGAAAAGGATAATAGATTAATTCAAGAAAGAAACATTTAAAGATGAACATACAATTTTAGAAAGTAAAGTGGAATCTACATACGAGCACTTGGAAGAAATAAATCACCAAGAACAGAGGACATGCTAATAGAGATGAGTCAAGCTGCAGAGACAAAATCTCCTTTAGTTTTAACTAAAATCTGTCAACAAATAAGGAAAACAAAAGAATGTCCCACAGACTAGAAAAGCTCAATATACATTCCAATCCTCAAGAAAGAGGAAACCAGGTTTTGCAGTAACCACAAGACTATTGCATTAATTTCACAAGCGAGCAAAGGGGTTTTAAAATAATACCTTTATCATATATAGAGTGCACAATGCCAAATGTCCAAACTGGGTTCAGGAAAGGAAGAGTCATTAGGGATCATATTGCAAACATACATTGGATAATGAAGTGTACCAAAGAATTTTTGAAAAAAATCAGCTTATGCTTTATTGATGATAGTAAAACCTTGGATTATGCAGTGGTAAATTTTCTAGCGCAGGCAGCTGTATCATCTCCACTGGGAGCCCCAAAATACTCAACATTGATTCAAGGATATCTTATGACAATATTGTGTTAGTGACAAAATCTCCTCCTCTCATACACACCAGTAGCTAAATCTGCAGGACAGGACTGCAGCTGATACCTCTACAGGTCTCAACCTTGGGGCTTACCCTGGGAAGTCTACTCCTTTAGTTCTACTACATTCATTGTTGGAACATTTGGATACATGACAAATCAGGTGGATAGCTCCATTCTGATCCATACATTAGTTAAGGAGGTACAGATTGATATTGTTTTGATATTGGAATTAGCAATCATCAAATTCCTGAAGACTCTGTGGACAGCATGGGACTTGAGTAGATTACAGGCTTAATGCAGATCGAACCCCATTTGGTAACTGAATTGCTTTCTGCTTCTCTGAAATGATGTAAAATCTCAGATGCTGACTTATTCATTTTCTGACTCACTCAATATATTTCAACCAAGGATCCCCATAACAGGTCATATAAAATACAATTCCTTTTTCTACAAAGGATTTAAAACTATTCTGTCAGAATAGACTATCAAAGTCTTGAATCAACTAAAACCACCAACGAATCCTTAAAACAGTTGGAGAAAGCACACAGTATCACCAAATGGCCTATTCCCTTCAATGCTTTGTCCACAGAGGTCTCTTGTTGGCATTCTTAAACTTAGGAAAGAGAAGATATCGTGGACTTCCATAAGCAGAGAGTTTTATAGTGCATTCCCTCAATGAGTGTCTAGCTCTGGAGATACACAAGCTCTCCTGTGGATAGATGTGGAAAAAGAAACCTGGGAAACTGCACTGGATCATGAAAAAACTTAAGTGATAATTGACTCTTTGTAGTGAGACTTGTCTGGGGTGGCGGTGGTAGATTTTTGCTCTATAGGTCTACTGTGGCCTGTTATGTCCTTTCAAATTGTTTCCAATTTATAGCAAAACCTATGTCATGTCTTGCCTGGAGGAGACCTCCTCCAGTGAAATATGGGAGGAAGCGTGCCAGGAGGCTGAGCAACAGCTATAGGAGGCTGTCAGCCTTGTTGTGAGAGAGGAAGCCTCATCCATCCCAGGCAGCACCTGAAAAATCAGGAGAAGAAATGGCATCTCTGCATCCAGTCATACCTGGGCAGCTGAGAAGCTGGAAACAGATGCCAGAAACACTATCCTTTGCCTGAAATAAACTATGCTGGTTAATGAGGCCAGCTGTGCTTATTTACTGATGTCTATAAATTACTCAGGCAAGGCCATTCTGGTGCTGCAGACAACTGATCCAATTCCTCCTGTTAATCCTGTGTGATTTCCTTGCCTCCTGTGACTGATAGTTGGCTTGGCTTTGGAGTAACCTGTCTGGCAACTCCCTTCTTGGTTTTGGACTCAGCTCTGGACCATTTACTTTGTTTGACTTTGGGCAGTTTGGAATAAGCACCATCACTGTGAGGCCAGTCTGCCTTTAAGTCAGCTCCAATTTATGGCAACCCTATCATGACAAGATTTATTCAGAGGAAGTTTGCCATTGTCCTTCTCTGAGATTACAAGAGTATGACTCAAAGTCACAAGGTGGGTTCCCATGCCTGGGTGGGAACTGAAACCATGGTCTTCAAGAATTCTAGTTCTACAATAGAACCACTACATCATACTGGTTCCATGTGGACTACAAAAGGTCAGACAATTGGAAACCTTCTGTCTTCTCCTGTGCCACAATGCCTTACCCCTTCCACAGAAGAGAACACTAAAGTTGATTCATACAAGTGTAATCAACCAAGGTGCAATCAACCAAGCAAGCAAATAAGCAACCAATCTCTGTTGCTTTGAACAAGTACATCTAAGAAAAAGACTAATAATAGGTTCAGATTTTTCTCCAGAGAGCCCTTTTGCAACTACATTAAAATTGAAGATGAAATAGCAGTCTCTAATGACATTTGCTGATGCCTAATGACACTTGCTGATGGCTTCCAGGCAAGACTATCACCATCCTGTCTACCACCTTTGAATCCTTTTGATTTGGTGACAGACATGCAATATTCCTCTCATGCATCACACACAAGGATTCAATGGACAGGCAAATAGGTACACCCAAAAATTAATGAGAATACAGACAGATTAACTCATAGATTCAAAGAAAAGGGGTCAAGATGTGTCCAATTTAAGTTCTGACAACTGGTTTAAAACTGTCAACACATTGCATGTAGATAAATGGTGTTTTATTATCAAGATGAATAGGGAGAGTATGGGTTATACATGCACTTAAAACAGTTGCAAGTGTCCCAAAATGTTCTTCTGCAACATGCTGTACCTGGGAATCAACTACTGCACATGGTTTAACATGCATTTGCCATCAAAAACACATAAAAGAAGTTACCACTTACCATTGGCATTAGACAGCCTTAGTAATGAACAGCATCCAGTTCTTGATACATACCTATCACAAAATGAAGAAATGTCATTATGCTAAGCTGAAAGAGAGAAGATGGTGTGGTACTTAAGCCTAGGGGCATGCCTAAATCTTAAGAATACTATTTGTTGTTTCCATCTACTAGTTGGCTGGCAAGCAGAATGCCTCTGGACATTAAAAAAGACGCTTTTCTTTCTCTAATTGGTCATTCCATGTATTTGTGGTTAGTTGGGTAAATGCTATGTATAACATAGCATTTACTTACAACATCTTTTATTCCAAATAGCTTCCTACCTGTTAAACACATAGAAGTTCAACCCTGGAATATGAGAATAATAAAAGGGAACGAACCAATTACAAATATGAAGAGTTAATTTTTTCTCAGCGTTATGTTCTATGCATCTCATATATATGATAATAGAGGCCAAGGGTGTCAGTAGTCTGATGGCATGGTTTTCAGTTAGGGTTGAGTCCGAGAACACCACTTTTTATAAAATAAGCATTAGCTCCATCATTACCTTACTTAGAGGCCTCTTCTGCAGCACCAGTTCAGCCCAAACCATGACCTCTGAGCATCTCTAGAATTAGCAGCATTGCCTTAGAAGCATCACCTGTGAAAGAGGATAGAGGAGAAATGAACTGTTTGATGACTATTCGTGATGCCTGTGCAATTTGATTTTTGCAAATTCCAATAGAAATGGATTTGGTGTACACTTCCTAGAGTAATGTTTCATTCAGAGTACAGTTCTCCATCAGATTCTATACAGAATGTTACAACTCAATTACTGGATCAAACCATATTGAAATACATTTTTAATTCAAATGGATGTACAAGGGATCCCATGTTTTAAAAAAGTGGCATGGATCAGAAACAGTATGACCTATCCAGTCCTTGGTGAACCTGGGGATCTTTTGTAGGGAAAAATATGACAAAATTACAACTCTTACCGTTGAATACTAGTGAAACATAAGTACCAGCAAACATGGGGGTCTGCTGAATCTTCAGCAGAATGAACACTGAGGGTCAAAGACAGATGCTGTAATCAACTAAAGAGAGACCCAGGGGAAAGATTACAGAAGATATGTGTCAAACTCTGTGGAGATACTACTGACTCATTCACCTTGTAGAAATCATCAAAGTATACCTATATTGGAGAAATACACTACTTATGCTTAGACACTGGGATGTATTTTAGAGTCTAACACTGTGCAAATATCAAACAAAAGCAAAATATCTATCACTAGCAAAATGCTCATCTTTTTGACACAGAGAGTTTATCTGTTGAGAAAGGCCTATGTTGCAGAAACATCCTAGAGAGCACAACACATCTCTCTCTCTCTCTGTTCTACAAGTCTGTTCCTCCAGCTCCTGTCAAGAAAGACAGGAACATATGTTGTATTCAGTTGCACAAGTGGCCTTTAAGTCAGCCAGTTTTCCATACTCACACAATTTGATTCAACTTGAGTTTTGGTCACTACAAATGCATCAGAGCATGATGAGGGAACCTTCTGAGGTCGGGGTGGGGAAATCTGGCAGTTTCAATTCCTCCCATATTTATATATTTTCACTTTCAAGTGCTTTCCATCCTAAATTGGTAGAGATTTCAAATTTGATAGAGATTTTCAAATTTGGAGTTAATTCTTAAAACAAAGAACTAACTCTAATGGGGATGTATCACACTTGCACTAGTGAAATTTGTTTAGTACAGATACTCTTAGGGGGGAAAGGGCCACATTATTTACCATATAGGTATTACAGAGGAAGAGCTACTCAGAAAAAAAAGAGGTGTCAACTGAAATTCAACCCCACAAGCATGGTTGAACGTACAGGGATTCAAATAGAGATCTTCCGGTTAAACACTCCAAAATCTGTGCCCAAGATAGACAATTTCCAAATTTGGTTCTTCTGAAGTTCCTTCCATTCCAATAAAGGTTTTTGTTTTGTTTTTTAATTTTAGGAGATTTTTATTTTAAAACAGACAATCCAAAAAAACCAAAATTCCCACCCACTCCTATATTGAGCTGGCACTAATATTTTTGATGTAAGCCACATCCTGTCAGCTTAGCAGTGCACTTTCTGTGACTTTGGTATTCACTGAGCAAAAAACAAAGCAAAATTGCCACCTTAAACAGTTTTTCATTCATTATAGCTCTGTTCCATGTTTCATTCATTATAGCTCTGTTCCATGCCAGACGTATTTTTGCGGCCTGGGAATGTACAGAATGCAATCTAGTATAACCTATAGATATAATAAGACTGGGAAAATGTGGACTCAAATGCAGGGTTCCCAGTGGGATCAGGGGGCTAGACCTTAGGGAAATACTGCCAAAACAAACCAAAAGATGGTACTTTTGAAATAAAAATCTAGGCTATGCTGAAATAGAGGCATATTCAGTTATGAGTGTAATGAATGTCTGTTGTAGGTGTTTATGGTAATAATACATGTTGTTAAGATTTTAAAGTATTCAAAGAAATTAACTTTGAATGCCATGTTAAAAATGTGTAGTGCCTCAATAGAAGAAATTGTTTTCTTTAATGGATAGATAGTAATGCGTACGAAGAAATGGTTAAGACATAAGGGACAGAATTCTTTACAAGTTAGAGCCTTTATGAAATGTTTGCATAATGTCTTAACATTAACCTTAACATTAGGAGATGTTTCCTGACAGTAAGGGTTGTTTGACAGTGGAACACACTCCCTTGGAGGGTGGTAGAGTTTCCTTCCTTGGAGGTCTTTAAACAGAGGCTTGATGGCCATATGTCAGGAATGCTTTGAATGTGACTTTCTGCATGGCAGGGAGTTGGACTGAATGGCCCCTGTGGTCTCTTCCAACTCTATGATTCTATGATTCTATGAATGCTTAAGTGGAATGTTGATGCTAACCTGACCTGTTTGGTCTAACCACCATCATGATTTGGGTACTCAGGTGACCAGAACCTGATAATGGAAGCACAGAATCCAGAACATCTCTCAAGTGGAAAGGATCCCTAATCCCCTAGTTTGACAGATAGGAATAGAGGACTGCATCTCTTTCAGCTTCTTAGTTAACATTCTAAGTGTGGAGAGCCTCTTTTAGTCTGCTGGTCAAATACTATTTTAGAGAAATTCTTGAGGGACAAATTACAGTGGTGGGCAGAGCCAATGACACAGGTGTAAAACCAAAAAAATAAAAAAAATAAAAGAGGAGGAGGAGGAGGAGGAGGAGGAGGAGGAGGAAATATGTTTAGCTTCATTAGTGGAGCTTGTACAAAAGTCGGGTGACATCAAATTAAGCTTTTATAGGGAAAAAACTCCAACAGACTATCTCCTCCCTCCATGACATGCTATAGATTACTTATTCAAGAATACTCCCATGATATATGCATGCAAATTGTCTCCAAATCACTGGAAGTGATGAATGTTTTCCTAGTATAAACTACCTCAGATGGTGTTCGTTGCTAGTTATTTGAATGTTAGCTTCAAATATAACTTACCTGGAGTACATACCACTGAAATTGAAACTCACTTCTGAGTAGATCTATTGATCTCACTTATGTGATTTTCCTCTCTTGAGCTGCAATTCTCATTTCGATACCTTAAGGCTAGAAATAATTGTCTCTCTGTCTTTTTCTGCCTTCCAGGACTAGCCTGGAAGAAGGAAGAGCCCTCCCTCCAGTCCATCTGCCTTGGTCCAGGCCTCAGAGGGAGAGAAGAACTACTGGACCTCATCCCCTTTCCCTCCACCACTCCCTTCTCCTTTTGTGTCATGTCTTTTAGACTGTAAGCCTGAGGGCAGGGAACTGTCTGATTAAAAATAATAATTGTAAGCTGCCCTGAGAGCCATTAGGGCTGAAGGGCGGGATATAAATACCTAAATAAATAAATAAATATTTCCCTACACTATGTTGTGGAATGCTCCCCCCTTGAAGACTAGTGTCGGTGCTGGTTAAATTAGGCCTTTGTTGTTTAATAAGTTTGTCCCAAACTCTACACGTTTGAAATTGTGTTCATTGGTTTGAACTGTTAAATGGTTGTCTATTTTTATTGTTAATTTAATTTAATATGTTTTTAAAATGTTAGCCAAATGCTGTGTTGAAAAGCTGTGTATATGACTGAACACACACATTGATGAGAGTCCATTTTAGACTGCAAATAAGGCCTAAATTCAGCTGTTAGAGCCAACTGAAGTCTTGAATCAAGAGGGAACTCAGTAAATCAATCAACACCTATATAACTTCCATTGACTCAACTATTCTACTTGGAAGTTATAAATAGATGTAGGTTTCTATGTATAAAGGTTTCATTGAGGGCTGGGGCTCCTTGCTCCATTAAAGCCAAAAGACAGCCGTCCGACTGAGCAGGCAGGCTGTGTTGCCACCAGAGTGGCGATGCAAGGCTCTTTGCATGCCCCAGAATGCTTTGCTGGGGCATGCTTGTTTGCAATTGGTGGCTGGGGAGGGACTTCCGCCTCCAGAGGGCCGCTCTAGGAGGTGGGTGGCCCCTCTCAATGGTTGCCCCAGTCCTCCAGGGCAGCTGATAGGCTGGTCTGCTCTGGGGGCAGGGCGACTCCCTTCCCAGCACCCACCTGGGCATGGCCTTTATGAGGCCTCGTGGTCTGGTGCGCAGCGCCATTTGCTGCTTGGCTCTCCCACCCGCCCTCCCTAGGGTGTTTGGTGTTTGTCACAACTTTGGGGTGGCAGCAGAGGGTCTGAATCTGGTGGGCATGGTCTATAACATTGCATAGCACTGTATCGGGAGTCCCTATGGGACACAGGAGTGATGAGGGCATGCGTTGTGGCCACTGCGGGGGCCATAATGTGACACCGCTTCCCGGTGACTAGGGGCTTTAATTTAAATGCAATCAGTAGGTTGCATGGATACAAGAGGGCGTTCCATTAGCCCCTAGCTCATCTTGATGTCTTGCTGATATATGACTTGCCAGTATCTTACAACAGCAGGTTCTACGATGATCCAGACCTCATGCTTTTGGCCAACCCTACCTTTGGTTGCTAGTTTTGCGTTAATGAAGTTGTGGCCTTTCCTCCACATGCGGCTCATGTTTTATTGTGGCACCGCCCTCCCAGGCAACATGCCAATGGTTCTAGGCTTGTTTAGTGTATGAATTTTCTCTGTACTGTGGAGAGATTCCTGTTCAATTTTCCTGTAGTTTTGTGAAGATGGTGAGGACTATTGTAGTTGTTCCATAATCCTTTCAAATAACCCCATTTTTCCAGCATTGCTCCCTCGGGAGTCAGCACAATGAGGTTTAACACAAGTTTACACTTCTGCTTTGGTCTTACTGCTACTCTTCATCAGCATGAAGAAGACACCAACTGCATAGTCTCATTGCTGTTGAATTATCACACACACTTATTCCCACCATTTGCTCTGTGCCTTAGCAAAACATATACTATTGATGCACTATATCCCATAATAATCTAATCTTAAATTTTCTATCACTTTACATAAAATTGCTCAGAGGTTTATCCTAACATGAGTTAATATTTCAATAATATTTACATTTTGATTCACATTTACATTTTAACTCATGAATGTAAATAAGAGTTTAAGGGTGCTAAATAACTAGCTTTTGGAATGGGTGCAGACAAGGATCTGCAGTTGGTTAAATATTTATTATTTAAATTCAGCCACACCACACTGCCTATGCTGAAATTAGTCATGTAAAAAATGGTTTGAAAGCCAGGCGCTGGAAATGCACATTTTGTGCACTTCATTTCATTTTATAGTCTCCGAGAACTATTACAATTTTAATAAACTTGTTTCTGGGATTTGAAGCCAAATGCTTATGCTCAAAAGAAATGAATTTATTAACTAGAAGACACCCAGAGTGGTAATAAAATGTATTCCCTAGCGGTCTGTTGCAAATGGGCTGTAAAAATTACATTTTATTAATCCAGCTACAATTAAAGAATATGCTGTCCCATTTGCATACCAGTGCCCTACTTGCATGATGACAAATATTTGATATTAATCATTACACACACACTGCTTGCTTGTAACTATTTTCCTTTGTCCATTCTTCCCATTCCCTGCCACTACAAGACACTTTTTCACTTTATGATAGCAAACCAAGATCTCTTCATATCACATGACCTTCAAAAGGTAACCATCTCTGGTTATAAGACTCTCAAAGTTTTCTCAAAATTAATGAAACAATTTGTCTTAAAATAAATGTCTCTATCATGATATGGCATCACACATACACAAAGAGTGGCATTTGTACAATTTCCCCAATACAGGCACTCTGTGTGTGTAGATATAAGTAGGATTGTGCTATTAAAGATGTATAAACAATCTGTTCTAGTACATGTGCATTATGTTCATGTTTGAACTTTATCATGCCTTGGGGACTAAATGTTCAACATTTTAAAGCATTGTTCTTCCCATGAAAAGATATTATTATGGGACTGAACATAATTGCCTGGGTGGCTTTAATGACATCATATTACCATCATTGTTTTCTAAAGCCTTGAAAATCTAGTTTAATTTTGACCTTACAGGGGTTTTTTTTATATTCCTATTACATGCATCTGAATTATTTGTTTTTCCCCTTCCTCTCATTTCTGTTAACATCGTCTTCCTCCCACGTTTCCCTTTATACAGGCAGGGTGATCTGTTTTTATTCTTTTATGTTGTACAGCACCATGTAGACTGATGGTGCAAAATAAGTAAATAAATAAACAGTATAAAAAATTTAGAATGATCAGTGCTCTGGGGCTGGATGTGAACATGCTAGCACTGGCTGAGTGAACATGCATCTGATTTGACCAAAAATGTGAAGACATTGGTGCTGGAAGTTTGAGGAGATTATTCTGACTGGCTGAAATGCCATACTTTGTTCTAAATTGTGTACCTAAGGAAACCTAAGGGAGAATTTTTGTGGAAAAAGTGGAAATTCTCCAGTTATGTTGCATTCTGTGTATCAAACAAACAAAAAATAGAACATACTGTCTTACTGTTTTAACAGGGGTTGTGTTGGCACTCTATCTCCTACTCCTTATCAGTCAAGGAATGGAAGGAGCAAAAAGTAGATGACTTTTCCTCACAGCTGCCTGTAACTCCCCCTAAGAAGGATGTCACATTCATTGAGAATCACAAGAAAAGGAATCATGAAATGAAGGACACAATTGTACTTGTCTGACAGTTCATTCAGTTGACCTTTGCTCACATGGTTGCTAATTAGTGGTGGGCCTGCTTATCACGGCTATATAAATGCCTTTGTCTTGTCATTTCATGCCTCCTAACATTACTGCAAGTCCATGATTTTCATACTATAAAAAGCAGGCATTCTCAAAGTGCATCAAAAGTAGCATCTAACCTTTGTAAACTACTGTGTTCTTCCCAGTCTTCAATCCCTTCACTGAGGTCCACCGGGAACTGAGAGCTTTAAAAAAAATGAAAAAGCAAATAACTTTAACAAGACCTTCTATCTCCCAATTTGCTTGAAAGCTTTCATCTTTTTCACTACAAACCTCCTGCTCCCCTCACAGCTGTAGGGATGGAAGGGAGAATCTGTCAGTTATGCTTCCATCTCCATTACTTGCTTTTAAATCTGAAGTTCTTCTCAAACTGATTATGCAACCTGTGCTTTTTAGCAGATTCTTTCAAAGCAAACTGAAATTAAATTTTTCCCTCTTTACAATGGGCAAATTTTAAATATATAATTCTTCCCAGCTGCAGAGGACCATGTTGTACTTGCCTACGAGTAAAGCTCTTTGTATTGAAGAGAAAGAACCTTTCAGGAAAAGAAAAGGTGATGACCAGAACCATAAGGTTTGAATATACAGAGATTCAAAACCAGACTTTTAAGAGTTAAGAACTCAAAGCCCTGATATGACTTTCCATTTCTCTCACATGTGTTTGATTTTTTTTTTAAAAAAATCAACTGCCGCAACCTGGTAGCAGGGAGTATTTCACAATTTCTTCATGGTGTATAATGCCACAAGGCATCATATATTTCTCAAAGACAATGTCTCGAAATGGTGTCCTCAAATACCTTGATGCCTGTACTACATTGGCTGTGAAGCATGTAGACTCACCATGCCTCTTTTCTGATGAGGAACAAACATAAATTAGCATCTGTTTTTCATCTCTTTCCCAGGGTCCCCAGTTCTCAGGACCTGGCTTCTCTTCCTCAGTCCTCAGAATCTTAGGTGTCTTAGGTGAGAACACTCACTTGAACCATATGTGCATATATTTTTCCATTGTTGCTAGACTGAGGTGTGTGTGTGTTTTAATTCTGAATGCCATATTCTGTGCTGTTGGAGTTGATGCTTAACGTATCATGCTTAAAACATCACTTTAAAATCCTACTTATTACATGACTGTGGTCTTTCTCATGTAATTTTATAAAGGGTCATTTACAGGTCTCAGGTTTTCCTGCAGAAGTCTCAGGGTCTTGGACCTGACAACCATACTTTTCACCACCCTTTCCAAAATGGGAAGAAAACTGATGTCAAATTATATTGCTTGGAAGTTGCTTAAAATTTCTGGATGCTGGGTTTGGTTCAGATGTGGAGAGAACTCCAGGATCATGGTAAGAAGAAAGCATGCTAAAAAGACTTCTGTTCAAAAATATTGGACAGCTATACAAGCCTGTAGCCTTGCCTGTGACCCTATATACTGTTACTTGGTCAAGCTTACCTTCCACTTATTGCAAGGGGCAGTGGTGATACAAGCTTTTTTGCTCCTCTCTGTTGCAAGTATCATCTCTAAAATGGTCTCTCAAGATGTGTCAGTATCTACTGTGCAGGTTTCTGTATTTGAATCTCACACTCAGCAGCACTCCAAAAATCAGAAGCTTTCTTATTGACCTAAGGAAGGCACACAGCATGTTACTGCTAAACAGAGAATTGAATGACAGCTATAAACAGCTCAAGAGTGTAAGCAAAGAAAACCATTTGGACAGGATCAGAGATAGTGGAGATGGGGAGAAAACGGTGGAAGCTTAACTAGAAAATTAACAGACTTTCTTTTTGTGTGATGCTGGAGATATTGAAGCTGTTCTTAGAAGGGTCTTTCTAAGGTAGTGTGAGATGGAGGGGGCAGTATAGTAATTCAGATGTCAGGGGTGGGCGATAGATAATAATCTGGAATGGGTTGAGAACTGGGAACCAGATGGCAGGATTAAGGAGGAATCAGAGGGGAAAGCGATCGTGTGGACTTGAAGGACAAGCCATGAGTCAGGACTGTAGAGCAATCAGATTAAGAGTCAGAACAGAGCAGGACTGAAGATTCCTGGACTAGAAATCAGGACCAGAAGCAAAAGACACATCAGTCTTCATCCTTGCAGATATCTGGGTGGTGTACAAGAGTATGATGAAAATTGTCATAAAGTATGCAATAAAAATAAAAAGGTACCATTAGAACAAGAATATATTTTATAACAACAACATTATCACATCTGATTGTCCTGATTCTCAACCTATACTCAGGGGCATACTTATCAAATTTGCAGATGACACCAATTAGGAGGAATAGCTAATACTCCAGAGGACAGGATCAAAATTCAAAATGACCTGAATAGATTAGAAAGCTGGGCCAAAGCTAACAAAATGAAATTCAACAGGGGGGAAAGTAAGGTACTCCACTTAGGGCAGAAAAATGAAATGCACAGATATAGGATGGGGGACACCTGGCTGAATGAGACTACATGTCAAAGGGATCTAGGAGTCCAAGTAGACCACAGGTTGAACATGAGTCAACAGTGTGATGCAGCAGCTAAAAAGGCCAATCTGATTTTAGGCTGCATCAATAAAAGTATAGTATCTAGATCAAGAGAAGTAATAGTGCCACTCTATTCTGCTTTGGTCAGGCCCCACCTGGAATATTGCGTCCAGTTCTGGCACCACAATTTAAAAAGGTCATTGAAAAACTGGAGCGTGTCCAAAGGAGGGTGACTAAAATGGGTGAAGGGTCTCGAAACCATGCCCTATGAGGAACGACTTAGGGAGCTGGGGATGTTTAGCCTGGAGAAGAGAAGGTTAAGAGGTGATATGATAGCCCTGTTTAAATATTTGGAGGGATGTCATATTGAGGAAGAAGCAAGCTTGCTGCTCCAGAGAACAGGACCCGGAACAATGGTTGCAAGCTACAGGAAAAGAGATTCCACCTTGACATTAGGAGGAATTTCCTGACAGTAAGGGTTGTTTGACAGTGGAACACAGTCCCTCAGAGTGTAGTGGAGTCTCCTTCCTTAGAAGTCTTTAAACACAGGCCAGATGGCCATCTGTCGGGAATGCTTTGATTGTGATATCCTGCATGGCAGGGGGTTGGACTGGATGGCCCTTGCAGTCTCTTCTAACTCTACGATTCTATGATACCAGGACAAGAGGCTGCCTTCAGAACAGAATACGGAGAAATAGAATGGTTCTGAATCTGCAATGGTGTCAGGCAAAGCTACACACTATCATCCTATTTATTTACTCTATATGCAAAAAATATCATGCACAGAGAAAGCTTGGACTCAGAAGCAGGCAGAGTGAAGATAGGTGGAAGGAACATTAACAACCTAAGATATGCAGATGACATAATATTACTAACAGAAACAAACAAATACCTGGAGTAATTATTCAAGAAGGTAAAGTAAAAAAATGCCAAGGTTGGATTAATGCTGAACATCAATCAACCAATCAATCAATATAAAAAGACCATGGAAACTCTTCAAGAATTCATACTAGACAATTAGAAAATTAAAATAGTGAAAGAGTTCACATACCTTGGTTCAAATATTAATCAGAATGGGGACTGTAGTCAAGAAATCCGAAGAAGACTGGGATTGGGAAAGCTGCTATGCAAGAACTAGACAAGACCATAAAATGTAAAGCCATTACTCTAAACTCCATAGTGAGGATCATCCAAGCCATTGTATTTCCCATCACCATGTACAGATGTGACAGCTGGATGTAAAAAAAAACTATAAGAAGAAAATCAATTCATTTGAGATAGAATCATAGAATCATAGAGTTGGAAGAGACCGCAAGGGCCATCCAGTCCAACCCCCTGCCATGCAGGAAATCCAGATCAAAGCATCCCTGACAGATGGCCATCCAGCCTCTGTGGTTTTAGAGAAGAGTAGTGAGACTACCACAGACAGCAAAGAAGACAAATAAATGGATTGAACAGGTCAAACTTGAAATTTCTCTGGAATCCAAATGACTAAATTGAGGCTTTCATATTTTGGCCACAGCATGAGGAAAAATTAATTACAGTGGTACCCCGGGATACGAAAGCACCGCGTTACGAAATTTCCGGGATACGAAAAAATTCCATAGGAAAAAACTGTTCCGGGTTACGTTTGTTTTTTTTGGCTTACGAAAAAAAATTTTTGGTGCTTTTCAGCGCTTTTTCGCACGAAATCGCTGCTTCTAGCGCTAGCGGCTATGGCTTTTTCGGGTTGCGAAATCTTTCGGGTTATGAAGGGCGCCGCGGAACGAATTAATTTCGTAACCCGGGGTACCACTGTATAAGAAGAAGAAAAAACAATGATTCAAGAAAAGGTGGAGGGCAGCAGAAAGAGAGGGAAACCACATGCTAGGTGGATAGATTCTTTAAGAGAGGACACGGGCCTAAGCCTGCAAGGCTGAGGAAAGGGGATGCTAGAGATGGCTCATTCATAGGGTTGCCATGAGTCAAGGTTGAGGGCAGCTAACATAAACAACAACAAATAACAAGGTGAGTCAAGGAGCAGCAAGTACAGTCGGCCCATCTTATACACAGATTTTTTTATACATGGATTCAAGCAGCCACAGTTTGAAAATGTTCAAAAAAAGTATACATTTCAAATAGCAAACCTTGATCTTCCATTTTTGTATACTGGACACCATTTTGTTATGTCATTATATTTAATGGGACTTGAGCATACACGGATGTTGTTATCCACAGGGGATCTTGGAACCAAACCTCAGTGTGTAAGAAGGGTCCACTGTACAAGAAATGTGGGGGTCATATCAACCAGTTAATACATATGGTTTTAAAGATTAAGTAGAACTTAAGAAATAGTAATGAATGTAATAAATATAAGAGATCATGACATATATATAGAATAATAGTTAGAACAGCTAAGAAAGTAAACACAAATCTTAGAGTTTATTAGGAATTAAGTTAGATGAAGAAGTAGCAGACAAAGTATAAAGAACAGAATGAAGATAAATAAGGATCGCAAATGAAGATATAAACAATAGTATTCTAGTGCACAAGAATGGAAGAATTGTTTTAGTTATGTATGTGTGTAATATGTTGTGTGAAATGATGTGTTTAGAGACATGTTATTAGTTAGGTTTACTTAGGTTAGATTTAGTAAGGCATTTTTTTTCTTTTTTTTAGTTTAAGTCTTATGGTGTGGTGTTGTTAATGTTGTGTTTTATTTTCTTTCTTTAGTTTTTTTTCTGTTAAATATTGTAATCATTAATAAAAAATCTTTTTAACAAAAACAAAATACATATGGACCACCAATAAGGATTTGATATCGCCCCCCAAAAAACAGCAAAGTAGGTGCCAGTTGCACCTCCATGGGGAGAGTAATTGGAGCTCCAAAGAAGAGAAAACTCTCTCCCATGCACCACAGGCCTTTAGAGAAGAGTATATCTTTACGCTTTTTGCTCAAGCAAATTTTCACTGAAAGAGAATCTGCTTTTGTATCCCAAGGAGTAGGCAATAGTCAGCCCACACTGAGTTTCCAGAAGATTCTTTACTTAAGGTGTAGCAATCTGATTGCCATGTAGAATGGTGATTAGCAGTTTTTATTAGTCACAGAAAGGAGCTATATTAAAAGCAGCCTCCACACATCCAATATAATATGAGAAGGATCCTCACAGATAGAAGAAAAAAACCCCACACAACAAATAACAAGACACGTGAAACCAAGTTCCTTTAGCTTTCTTACATTTCCAGCAATTATTTTGTTTTGATTTATCAAACTTAGCAATAATTTATTCTGTCAGGTTCCATCTCGGTGCCATTTTAAAATAATTTTGTCTTATAACTTGTTCCTGGAATAAATCCAGCTATCTAGATCAATCTCCTCCTTAAGCACTCAAAATTTGGAATATGTATATGGAGGCCAAAATTAATAAATCAATACTGTCACCTCTCCATATCCACAGATTCCATATCCGAATCAACAATCCACACCTTGAAAATATTTTAAAATATATAACTTCCAAAAAAACAAAAACAAAAACAAGCCATGATTTTGCTGTTTTCAATAAGGAACACCATTTGACTACATCACTCTATTTATTGAAACTGGAGCATCCACAAATGTTGGCATCCATGGGATGTTCTGGAACCAAAAATCAGCAGATATCAAGGTTCCTCTGTACATATTCATAATTTATATGGCTGTGCCTTTCATAACATCATAGAATAAGAGAAATGAAAGGGTCCCCATAGGCCACAGAGTCCAATACCCTACTCAATGCAAGAACTCCAGCTAGAGCATCCCTATAAAGTAACTGCCCAGCGAAGATGTCCAGAGAAGGCAACTCTACCAGCTCTCTAGGCAATTGGTTCCATCACTGAACCACTCTCTGAACCAAGATGCTCCTTCTAATGTTCAATCAAATTCTACCCTCCTGTAATTTAAAACCATCAGACCCTCTGGGGCAACATAGAACTATCTTTCTCTATCCTCTCTGCAACAGCCATTTAGATATTTAAATAATAATAATAAAATAAAAGCTTTATTTCTAGCCCGCCTTTCCAGAGATCAAGGCGGGTTACAATGGTGGATCTTGCAATCCAACAACATACAATTTACAATAAAAACATTATCAGAAATTTACAATTACATTATATAAAACATTATATAAAACAACAACAATAACAATTCCAAGCTAGCAGAAATTGTAACAACGGTGAGGGGGAGAGGGATCACAACAGGGCTTATTGGGGGTATGACTGTTTGAAAAGATACGTTTTCAGCCCTTTTTTAAATTGGGCTAGGGAGGGGGTCGAGCAGAGCTCATCGGGGATCAAGTTCCAGAGCTTAGGGGCTGAGGTGGAAAAGGCCCTTTGTGTAGTGATGGCTCGTCTAGCATCTGGAACTCTTAAGAGATGTTTATCCCCTGATCTGAGAGTGCGGGGCGGATTATATGGAGAGAGGCGGTCCTCTAAGTACCCTGGGCCCAAGCCATTTAGGGCTTTATAGGTGATAACCAACACCTTGTATTGTGCCCGGAAGCGAATAGGCAGCCAATGTAGGTCTTTAAGTACCGGTGTTATATGGCTGGCCCTGGAAGATCCAGTGACCAGCCTTGCTGCCATATTGTGGACCAGTTGAAGCTTCCAGGTTTGGTACAAGGGTTGCCCCATGTAAAGTGCATTACAGAAATCCAAACAAGAGGTTACCAGAGCATGTACCACTGTTTCAAGGTCCCCCCGGCCCAGGTAGGGTCGCAGCTGGCGTATCAACCGAAGCTGATAACAGGTACTCCTGACCGTCGCATCCACCTGAGATGTAAGGTGAAGCGACGAGTCCAGGAGCACCCCCAGACTGCGGACAGAGTCCTTCAGGGGAAGCGTGACCCCGTCTAGGACAGGTGGACAAATCTCCAAACCTGGACCTGGGGAACCTATCACAAGTACTGCCGTTTTCTCTGGATTCAGTCTGAGTCTGTTTTCCCTCATCCAGCCCATTACTGAGTCCAGACAAGCATCAAGAGGAGAGATGCCATCCCTGGTCACTGCATCAGTCGGAGACACAGAGAAATATATTTGTGTGTCATCAGCGTACTGGTAACACCGCACCCCGTGTCTCCGGATGATCTCTCCCAGCGGTTTCATATAAATGTTAAATAGCATGGGGGACAGAATGGCTCCTTGAGGGACACCAGATGTCAGTGCCCTCTTATCAGAGCACACGTCTCCCAGCTGCACCATCTGGAACCTGCCCGAGAGGTAGGAACGGAACCACTGGAGTGCAGTGCCCCCAATTCCTAACTCTCTCAGGGCAATCACATCACTTCTCAGACTTTTACAAGGGTAAGTGCCACACTCAGATATTCACATTGCACTCATGGGGTTTATGAAAGACCAACAAGAACATCAACAGTGTTTATTTCTTGCACATTATGAACCTGTCTTAAAACATGAAAAACGACAGTCTGTATGTTACTAGCATTTAATGCTTCTAAGAGATGCTTATTGTTCTAGAGATATGACTGCCCCATTTACACAAGGTCCTATTTTAACAGTTCATTAAATACTGGAAAGACCAAAAGGTCATTCTTTAAAAAGGAGTCAAGTGTGACAGAAGTCAAGTTAAAACTGCTTACAGGCTAAGGAAGTAAACCGACCCATCCAAAGTTTAATTACAAAAGGAAGTGTTCTTTGTTCCGAGATCTGAGCCTCTGACATCCAAAGTTCACAAACTTGAACTACACTGTTTATTACTCACCAAGCAAGCTTGACAAAGCTAAATAAATATGTTCTCAGAGGCCTGGTGGGAATTGAAAGAGAATCCTAAATTATAGATAAATTGTGGAAAACAAGAGCTTTCTAGCCTCAGGTTCTGTTTATAATTCACCTTTCAGGGATGGCAAGGAAGTGTGAATGATGACTCATTCACCCATCTCCCTTCTCTGAACCAGCTAGCACCCTTATTGTTTTTTTCCCCAGAGGCTGGTAAGGCTCAAGGCACATTTATTTGGGTAAGCTTTTATTGTCTAGATTTAAGAAAAAAACATACTGATTTTATTTATTTATTTATATTTTATTTATTTAAAATATTTCTTTACCACCTTTTAGGTGAAGCCTTTTGAAGAAGGGAGTTTCACAAAGTAAAACTTTAAAACAGTCACATGCACACATGCAGTTCTTTTTTAGAAAACATTAAAAAGAACCACATAAAATACCTTTTAAGAAAATGAACCCACATGCAATTACTCACAGCCTGAAACAACCAGGTCTTAAAGGCCTTTAGAAGAAGAAGAAAGGCAGTGAGGGAGCTATGTTGTGCATGTTTTGGGATAGCATATTCCACAAGGGAGGGACCATCACATACCTCTCATGCCCAGCAATGTAATAAATGTGACCAGAAGGCACGTGACCTGGACCACTGGTGCTGATCTTTGGAGTGAAATACGTTTATATGCTCACACAGATCCTTCAGGATAGGGTTGCCATAAGTCCGGAGCTCCAAACCAGGACAAATGTAGGACAAGATTTACAAATGTAGGGGAAAAAAATTTAAATGGAGGACACGCCAAAAATAATGATTTTTTAAAAAATGTTAATATAAATGCATGTTTCTTAGACATGGTCAAAATGGAGGACACTTTGTTATTTAATAACAAAAATAAAATAAAATAAAATAAAAAACCAAGGCTGGGTTGTATATATTTAAAAATAAAAAAAAACTTTCCCTCCCCCTGGCCCAGAGGCCTATCCTCCTCCTTTGCCTCCTCCTCCTCCTCCTCTTACTCCTTTGCCTCCTTTGCCTCCTCTTCCTCCTCCTTTGCCTCCTCCTCCTTTGCCTCCTCCTCCTCCTCCTCTTACTCCTTTGCCTCCTTTGCCTCCTCTTCCTCCTCCTTTGCCTCCTCCTCCTTTGCCTCCTCCTCCTCCTCCTCTTACTCCTTTGCCTCCTTTGCCTCCTCTTCCTCCTCCTTTGCCTCCTCCTCCTTTGCCTCCTCTTCCTCTTCCTTTGCCTCTGCCTCCTCCTCCAAGGCTCCTGACACTGGCCAATGGCAGACTGGGGCTGGAAACTAGGCCAGCCCCTGCTCGTCTGCCATTGGCCAGAAGGCTTAGGAGGCGAGTGCTGCCCCTTAAGCCCCGTGCGCGAGCACACAAAAGCCGTGGCCCAGGCAAACGCCGCGGGGGGGGAAGTGGAGGAGGAATGGTGGAGGTGGAGGGTGGTGTGGCGCGGCCATGGAGGAGGAGGAGGTGGTGGGTGGCCGGCCAGCCACATTAGCGGCCGCGGTAATGGCTGCATGAGCACGCCAGTTCCGGAGGCTGGGCCCAGGACAAAGGCCCCAATTGGGGGGGGGGGAACTGGGCTGGGGCAGGCAGGGCCCCCCCCAAAAGCGGGTTTGTCCTGGGGGCCGCCGGGATATGGCATCCCTACTTCAGGTATCCTGGTTTCAGGACATGCTTGGACATTAAGAAGAGCCATTGTTATTTTCATTTGAGTCCAGAAGTATAATGGTATCATGTAGAATGGTGATTAACAGTTTTTATTAGTCACAGAAAGGAGCTATATTAAAAGCAGCCTCCACACATTCAATATAAAGTGGGTCTTTAGTATCTGCTGGGGTCTGATTCCAGGACATGCCAAAATCCATGGATATTTAAGTCCCATTAAATACAATGAATAGTAAAATGGTGTCTTACAGTAATGCATTATATATAATGGCAGAAATCAAAGTTTTTAAATATATATTTTTATTATTTTCAGTCCATGGATGCTTAAATCTATGAATAAAGAATCTATGGATATGGAGGGCTAACTGTATATATTCTGAAGATCTAGCATCCTTGAGGAACTAGTTGGCTTAATTTGTAATCAGCCAAAGTTTCTAAAAAATGGAATCTATTATTTTTTCCTTCTCTTTTGTCAGTTTTTGTTCCACTAACATTAATTTTATTCACTTCCTTAATTGGGAGAATGTAAGCATAAAAAGAAAGTCAATACAGAGATGAGAGGAATGCGTCCAGATGTTGTAGAACTAAAACTCCAAACAGCCCTAGCATAGTCAGTGGTGAGGAATGCTGAGAATTGCAGTCCAACAGTCTTGTGAGAACTACATCTTACCTATCACTGATTTAGATCAAAACTGACCAGGAAGAACTGTATTACTGTAAGAACTATTTGGCAGTGGAATGGACTGCCTCAGAGAATGGTGGAGTCTCCATCTTTGGAAATCTGAAAACAAGGGCTGGATAAGCATGTTTCAGTGATTCTTTAATTGTGTATTCATGACAGGGGTTTGGAATAGATGTTACTTGCAACTAAGATTCTATTATTCAAAGGGCTTGTCTACACTTTAGAAATATTCTTCATTTGTTCTGCAGTTGCACCTGGCAGAACATATGGCAGATGGCTCATTTCATGACAGCTTCAGGGATTTTATGGCAAAATCTATGGGGGGAAAAAGAATCATAGAATCGTAGAGTTGGAAGAGGCCACTAGAGCCATCCAGTCCAACCCCTTGCCATACAGGAAATCCAAATCAAAGCATCCCTGACAGATGGCCATCCAGCCTCTGTTTAAAGACCTCCAAGGAAGGAGACTCTATCACCCTCCGAGGGAGTGCATTCCACTGTTGAACAGCCCTTACTGTCAGGAAGTTCCTCCTAATGTTCAGATGGAATCTCTTTTCCTGCAGCTTGCATCCATTGTTCCGGGTCCTGTTCTCTGGAGCAGCAGAAAACAAGCTTGCTCCCTCTTCAATATGACATCCTTTCAAATATTTAAACAGGGCTATCATATCACCTCTTAACCTTCTTTTCTCCAGGCTAAACATCCCCAGCTCCCTAAGTCATTCCTCATAGGGCATGGTTTCCAGACCTTTCACCATTTTTGTCGCCCTCCTTTGGAAACGCTCCAGTTTCTCAATGTCCTTTTTGAATTGTGGCGCCCAGAACTGGACACAATATTCTAGGTGGGGCCTGACCAGAGCAGAATACAGTGGCACTATTACTTCTCTTGATCTAGACACTATACTTCTATTGATGCAGCCTAAAATAGCATTGGCCTTTTTAGCTGCCGCATCACACTGTTCACTCATGTTCAACTTGTGGTCTACTTGGTCTCCTAGATCTCTTTCACACGTAGTTTCCTTCAGCCAGGTGTCACCCATCCTATATCTGTGCATTTTATTTTTCCGCCCTAAGTGCAATACCTTACATTTCTCTGTGTTGAATTTCAATTTGTTAGCTTTGGCCCAGCTTTCTAGTCTATTCAGGTCATTTTGAATCTTGATCCTGTCCTCTGGGGTATTAGCTATTCCCCCTAATTTGGTATCATCTGCAAATTTGATAAGTATGCTCCCAATTCTGTCATCCAGGTCATTGATAAAGATGTTGAATAGCACTGGGCCCAGGACAGAGCCCTGTGGGACCTCACTGGTCACTTCCCTCCAGGATGATATGGAGCCATTGTTGAGCACCCTTTGGGTTCGGCCGGTCAACCAATTGCAGATCCATTTAACAGTTCCTTTGTCTAGCCCACATTTTACAAGCTTGTTTGCAAGAATGTCATGGGAAACCTTGTCAAAGGCCTTAGTGAAATCAAGATATACTATATCCACAGCATTCCCTTCATCTACCAAGCTGGTAATTTTATCAAAGAAAGAGATTAGGTTTGTCTAGCATGACTTGTTTCTCTGAAACCCATGTTGACTTTTTGTGATTATGGCATTGCTTTCTAGATGTTCACAGACTCTCTGTTTAATGATCTGCTCCAGAATCTTTCCTAGTACTGATGTCAGACTAACTGGACGATAATTATTGGGATCCTCTTTTTTCCCCTTTTTGACGAAGTTATGTTTTACTCCAAACTTTCCAAATAATGTGGATAATTAAATGTGTGGCTGGCATTCTGAAGTGGCTTTGCATTGGCAGAGTGGAGAGGAACTAGAACAGGTGGGTGGGCAAATTTGTTGGCCATATTATCATTCTCACCAAGAACTTCCCAATTTGAGGCTATTAGTTGGAGTGGTGTGTCTTTAAAAAAAAAGCTGCTGCCTGCATGCGGATAAGCGCTCACTCATCTCCAACATTTTCAGTCATCAGAGGTGTGTACCAGCAAATCTGCATGGTGGCTGAATTCACACTTTCCAACCACCACCTTACTTTGAGGTGACTTTGAAAGGAGGAAGTGTTTGACCACTTATTTTGAGTTCATCTCAATGATGTTTAGCCAACATGGGGTCACTGTGCATCAGGAAACCACAGACATAGTCTGGATTTTTTTTTTTTTTTTTTTTGGTTAAGGTAGATAAGCCCTAAGGCAAGTTAGCTCTGAAGCTTAACTTGTGGGGGCTATAACTTGCAACCAAACTAGAATCCAGCCTTTAATCCCTTTCAAACTGTTGTTTATATTTCTTGGAGTTTGATGGCCATTGTATACTTCAACATAAACTTTACTATCAGTTGACAATGTTGCAGATTAGAATGAGATCATGGTTTTTATACTATTTTTCTGTATACATCCCTCTCTATGAGAAGGAAATAGAGTTCTTTCTTCAGCAGTAACTCATTTGTGGCATTCCCATAGCCCAAACTGCACCCACTGCATATACAAGTTACCTTACTCTGGCAGACATTTTTTAAATTCCTGAATTTCATATAGAGAGAATAATGAAATTGGTGGATCCAGGCTTCTAAAGGAGCACTATCAGTGTTGCCATCATTTTGTCCTTATTGTGCCCTCCTTGCTTAGCCAACACATACTATTAGATCATTTTATCATATCACTGAGAATGTCTGTAATTGCATAACCCCCCCCCTTTTTTTTTTTAGGCTGTATATTGTCCTGCTTCTGCCATTAGTGAATGAATATTATTTCATATACAATGCTGCCTGATTATAAGAGAGATAAAAATAAAATCAACTCTTTCCTTTCAGGTAAGAGATGCATAAACCTTTCAAGTTTCATTTTGTTCAGCTTCTCCTTTTCCAATCTTAATTTCCTTTCATCTCATTTCCACATCTGTTTGCATTAAAAAAAAGTCAGCACAAAAATAATATGTACTTCTGTGACTGAGTCTCCTAGTATGTGTATTTTTCTCAGCAATTTCCCCTATGCATTAATACATTTTAATGTCATTTTCACTTATATCCATTTTGTTGCCTTTCCTCCTAACATTATGTTCTTTTGAAATATTTTCTGACAGAAGGACTTAATTGTAAAGGTTCACCCTTTTTATAAGGGTGAATACCATAGTATACCAATGTTATGTCCTGTGTTTTAATTCAGGAAGTGTGAATTTGGTAAGTTAGCATTAAAATTTGAATAAACATTCTCTCTCATTTCTTTGGATGATGCCAATTCAGAGCAACAACTTTCACAAAACACTGACACTGGAAAGTGTGTAGGAAAATATTCCCTTGTTGTTGCTATGTGACTACAATTCTGACTTAAAGGGACTCTATACTAGGTGTTTCATTGCAGTATTTATTCAGAAAAGGTTTGCTTCTGCCTTACTCTGAGGCTGAGAGTGCGACTTGCCCAAGGTCACTTGGTGGGATTTCATGGCTAATTGGGGATTCAGACCCTGGTCTCTCAGAATCCTAGCCTAACACTCAAATCACTATACCATACTACCTTTAATACTTACTCATACAATTCCCTATGTTTATAAAAACAGGAAGTGGCTTGTAACAAAACATGATTAGAAGCAAACGATTTTTATCTTATGCAAACAAAGGAAATGCAAACTCCCATAATGATCATAATGGTAGTTCAAGGTTCAGCATTATGGTTCTGTAAGTAGACAGTAATGTTCAATGTAGGTAAAAGCACTTTGGAGCATTTTATTAATGAAAGAGAGCACTTCTAGTGCCTCCCTTCTCCCTTCACAGCAGCACAATCTTTGACAAAATCTCTTGATTATCTAAAACATGCAACTGAATATTGATGTCAAAATTGGTTGTTATTATCTGCATAAATTTGAAAGCAGAAAGAAAGACCTGTGAGCTGCACAACACAGAGATGTGCTTACACCGTAACCTGCTGCATTCAGACACAGAGGAGATAGGCTCCTCACAATTCTCAGGGTACCTTTTTGTTAAGCGTGAAAAGGCTCTAAAGCATAGCACTCTTCGGATCACACTTTGGGAAATATCAACAAACATTAGTGGATTCGGCACCACAAGCTCTAAATGTGACTAAAAGCAGCAAGGTTTTCATGCATTTAGAGCACTGAGATCTCCTGATTTCCACTCTGAAAGAAGAGCCCAAATAAAGCTATAATTGTCCTGGCGCTGGGCATTTCCTGTGGATTAATGGCCAGCTGGGAGGAGTTGATGGCCCAGAGTGTAGCCGAGGGCCATTAACCTCAGCCAGTCATTAATCCACAGGAACTGCCCTGTGCCAAGCTCATTTTATTATCCTCAAATGAAAAGTGAGCATGACTACCATGGAGAATTTTTTAAAAAGTAACAAGCAAATGACATGTTGTGAATTGGACTGTGTAGGGTTGTGGGTGGATGTGTGTATGTGTATCTCAGGATTCTATTCATATACTAGTGCCTATCTGTATTGCTTAGAATGAAGAATACACCACAAGAAACAAGAAACATCTCAGAAACTGAGCAGCAGAGTTGGCAATATGTGCCAAGGACAGCCCAGGATTGAGGTGGAGCTGTCAACGTCAACCTGTACTCACCCAGGTCAAGGGGAATAGTAGCCAAAGTCAGGCAAATTACTACATGAAGCTAAAAATCCCACAAGGATGCCCCACCATCTGGTAAAATGACTATAACATCAAATTAAACAACAACCACTTTTCTATTCATTCACAACTGCCCTTTCATGCTATAGTTGTGTAATAGGAATGGGCTCTAGAGGTGCACCATGCATCTACACTATAGAAATAATGCAGTTTGACACCGCTGTAAGCAAAGTACTGTATATACTCAACTATAAGTGGACCTCATGTCAAGGGCAGGTTTGAGGGCCAAAATTATGGGTTTTGATATGACTTGTGGATAAGTTGAGAGTAAGACTTAGGGTCATGTGAAAAAGGAGCTAAAGAATGAAGCAAAGGAAGACAATGCCGAAGAACTTACAAAATTGCAGGAGACATAACTATGTTCACACAGAAGGATGGATGGTTGAAAGATGAGTGCTTCCAGGAGAGGTTACACTCTTGCATTTCACTAGGAGATAGTTTCTGTTTTTACAAGAGTTAAGGTACAATTTTTATGAGAGTACTTACATTAACCTATGGTAAGTTGACACTGATTCTTTGGATCTATTTTTTTAACTAAAATTTCAATGCTTATACAGTAGCTTTACCCCATGGAATCCTGAGATTTGTAGCTTTACAAGGTATTTAGCCTTCTCTGCCAAAGAGTGTGGGTATTTCATAAAATTACAAATTCCAGGATTCTGCTAGATATAGTCGTGGCAGTTATAGTGAGGGCAAACTGTATTATTTCTACAATGTAGATACACTCTATCTGGGCTATTTTTGTCCATAAAAAAGTGGCCAAGGACAGTCTGGGTGAGATGAGATCCACAGAAATAGCAGAAGGGCACATTTGTCTGCAGAACGGCACTTGCTCCACCCCTAGTGGAGACCCTAGAGAGAGATAAGAAAGTTCTGCACTTTGGACATCTATGAAAGATGAGAGTCAAGGAGGACCTCTCGCGTTAAAGCCTGAGTTAAGATATCTTCAATCCCCATGGCTGGTCTAATCAGAGAGCATTGGATAATGGTTCACATTTAGAGGAAGTGAGTATTCTAAAGATGCTGAACCAGCATTCTATTGATTAGAGGCTGTTGTTTCACCCTTGGGTGCAAAGCAATTCTACAAGAGTGTTGCTGTTTCCATTATTGACTTCTTGTTTTTTGTACTTTACTGTGGGTGTTTGGCATTCCTGATTACTTGCAAGTGTTGTACTATGGACCTCTCCTCCCACTTTCCCCCTTTTTTCCAACAGTATGACTCACAAAAGCTGTCTCCTCACATTAGGCTGAAGTGGATCAATGTGACAAACTGACAAACAACGTTAAAGTCAGAATTTCAGAATCACTCTTTACAAGTTGGCAAACGGCCTTTAACAAACACATTGCATTGTTCTCTTGCACGCACATAGCTTAAGCACCTAATTGTGATGATTTATTTCTGAACATATAAACTGTCATTCCGCCACAAGCTTTCAGAATAGACTTGATGATTGTGTTCAGACTTTGCGGGTTAGGAATGGAGATATTCAACTGATGAGGTAGAGAAATACATCAATAATTTTGCCCCAGGTGGGGCAAAAGTATCAAAAAGTGGCAGCATTTGTTGTGGCAGTTCTCAGCATTTTTCAAAAATGATGGGTTTTTTTTGTCCTGAACCTCTTCTTTCTTCCTTTCCTTTCCTTTCTTTTTTCTTTTTTTTTTTAGCCAATTTCCAGCAACAGCTGCAACATTTTATTGCCATCCTTGAGAGGAATTCTTTTAATTCCAAGACATAACACAAAAAACTCTACTTCACTTTTATTCCTTTCTGGTTTTTTTCCCTTTAGCGTTCTAATGCTATAACGCACTTTGACAATTATAGATTTGTAACCTAAAGTTAGAAGGAAGTGGTGGCTTAGTGATTAAGACACTAATACTGATGATTGTAAGTTCAGAAAGTTGGCAGTTTGAGGCCCAGGTGCCATGTGATGGGGTGAGCTCCCATCACTAGGCCTAGCATCTGCCAATCTAGCAGTTTGAAAGGATGTAAAAGTGCAAGTAGATAAATAGGTGTCACTTTGGTGGGAAGGTAACAGCATTCTGTGCAGCCATGCTGGCCACATGACCACCAGAGTTGTCTTCGGACAATGCTGGCTTTTCTGTGTAGATGAGATGAGCACCAGCCCCTATAGTCAGTTAAAACTAGACATTCATGTCAAGGGGGAACCTTTATCTTTACCTTTTTTAACCTAGAGTTACAGATCTATAACTGCACGGCTGTATAAATTAATACTTTACATTCACAATTGTGGCACATCATAAATACCCTCACCAAATCTACCTTAACAGCCAGCAGCTGCAATAATAATAATAATAATAATAATAATAATAATAATAATAATAATAATAATAATAATAATAATATATTTATTTATTTATAGCCCGCCCAATCACAAGGAATCCGGGTGGGTTACAGTAATAAAAATGCATACAGAATACAAAAAAATATATCAAAATTAGCCCCTTCCTGCCCCCTCACTCCTTCCAGGCTAGACGATGGCAGTTGCCACGAGGAAGGGCTCTTTCTCTTGAGGGCAGTCCTGATGGTGTTGGGCCCGCCCCCTCCAACCCGTGGAAGTCTGTTCTGCTGGCAATAAGAACACAACAGGATGATGTTTCCATCTCCCCTCTATGAGCAAATGAGGCTGTGATGAAGAATTCCAATAGGAACAATGATTTTCATTGTGCCATCCTTTCTTTCTGCAGGGTGTGGGCTGAAAATGCCACCCTGCTTGCCCTGGTTGCCAGCTGAACAGACTTCCATCACTTGCTGTGGCTGCTGGTTGTTAAGGTAGGTTTAGGTGGTTGGGGCAGGAAATCATACTTAATTACACATTTGAAACTAATTTACACATCTATAACTAAGTAGGCAAAGCAGGATATCAGCCTATTGCTTTCTTTGGGGGGGGGGGGTTTAAAATGAAGACCACATCCTCCAAACAGAATAGAACAACTGGATGCTATAATGATGACAACTGACAAAACAACTGGGCCCAGGACCACAATGAATTTACCACCATACTGCAGAATGTTTTAATGACACGGCTGTGGAAAAGAAGGCAGACATTTCTTTGGTGGG
>NC_056524.1:258290653-258347131 GCF_019175285.1 Sceloporus undulatus | reverse complement strand
AGATAGATAGATAGATAGATAGATAGATAGATAGATAGATAGATAGATAGATCATATTTAAAGCTGAACTGCACTCCTGGGCTGCTGTCATACTGCAGAATGAATGCTGTTTCATGCCACTTTAAATGTCATGGCTCCAAATCGTGGAATTTATAGTTTGTTGTGGCATGAGAACCCTCTGACAAAGAAGGTTGAATATCTCACAAAAATACGAATTCCAGAATTCCATAGCACTGAGCCATGGCAGTTAAAGTGGTGTCAAACTGCATTCATTCTGCAGTGTAGATCTACCACAGGACGTCTACTGAGAGTGCAATTCTGCTTCTAAAACAACACATGAGTTCTCAATATGCCTTGCTTTCAAAGGAAAATGAGGATTTTTTAAAATTATTTTATCTTTTTGCCACTGCAAAAGCTGAAGTGCCACTGCAATTTTTGTTGGAATTTTTTTTTTTTTTGGCAAAATCTTCTTCAGATACAAATTACATCTAACTCTTAAGATGGAAATTAAAGTAAGACAATAGTTTTAAGCATGTTTACCTGAAGAAAGAGATGTACATCAGATTAGACTGAAATATAGTAAAAGCAGGCACCTCCACACCAAATGTTCAGAATTTCAATAACATTTTTGCCTTCATAATGCCAGAGTTCTATAGAGCCTTAAAGTGAATTTCAAGCATCATAATTCCTTAGGATCTGCACGTATCCTTCTAAAAATTGTCAGCTTTCTGATTTGTGCCATTTTCATACAGATTGTCCATAAAAAAACTCCAAACAAACAAAGAAGGAAAAATAAAACATATTACTCCCCTCCTCCACAATTTTTTTTAAAAAAACTTTCAATGTGAATGTTTAAATATTTGCTCATTATGAGTAGCTCTGTATGACCTGTGACATGTTCATATAAATTGTCCACCCCTTTCCCCCTAGGAAAAAAGTATGCTGGTTGAGGGAAGAATAACCATATAGCTCTCCTCCCCAAGAAGTTCATTAACATGAACCACAGCATATGTTCTACTGAAATTTTGCAGGTTTACTTATGGCCACATATGTTGGTTCTACTATATTCATACCAGTGGTCCACGGAGAACACATGGAGATAAAGTAAACCCCTTTCAGGTATGTTCCTTTTGAAAAGGCTGCTCCTGTACGTAAATCCCTGTACAAAAAGCCTACAATTTCCCAACCCCCAATTTTGCTGACTTTTTTTTTTTAAAAAAAAAGTTATTAGCTAATTTTTAAAAGCCAGGCATATAGCAAACAAACAAACAAACAAAACGAGGCAACAATAATCATTTCCTAAGTGGCAACTAAGCCTTCCAATGTCATACAATTTTGTTTAAGAAAAAAAATTAATAACTATTTTTTTTATTTAAAAAAAATCCATCCTATTCAATGGAAGGCACAGATATTCTGGTTTGGGGACTCATGCTGAACTGGATGGGTTCATATAAGTCAAGAGCAAAACTTGACCACTCTTAAAACTGCTGAATCAAGGTCTGTATTGAACTGGGATGGGAAATGCACATTCCTGCTTGATAGTTAACATCAGAATGGACCTCAAAGAAAATGGCTGGCATTCCACATGGGATTTATTTCTTTGCAAATTGCCTTATGAACTGAGTAGTTTCATAATGTTTTATTCACCTGGAGGCAGTTCTGATGTTGCAAGACATTTGTATCCACTGTGCAAAGTGGAGTGACTGGTGCATTCTGGCCAATGCACAATGGGCACCAATATGCCTCAAAGTGCTTCCCAGTGTACAGCAGCACAGCAGCTAGGAAGTGTCAGAGCACAACAGGATCACTTAATTTGCACCAGAAGTGCCAGATGTGCATCAGAAGTACCAAATGCACATCATAAGTGTCCACTAAGCATCAGAAGTGCCCAATGCACATCTTTGCAATTCACTAATTACAGATTCATAAAGTTACACAATGTACAAATGTGATGTAGGATCTTAGCAAACATCAATGGGAAAAATGCTGCATTTTTTCTATCCCTAGTCATGCCCTGGGTTAATGTATAGTTGTATAGATTTCCACATCACAGCTGTCTATAATGGCAAAGTTCAGCTGGTTCTGGTTCCAGTCTAATTTTGGCAGCAAGCAGCCTTTTCACATAAAAAGTCATTACTAAATCCAAATTGAAAGTAATTGAATTTAAAGTTCATTACATCCAACTTTTGTCATTGATTTCATTAGAATTTAGGCTGGGGTACTAAATGCATTTTTCAGGGAGAAACCCCATAGGAGACAATTACATCATATAAACCATGTGGTGTAACAGACAGTGTTAGATTCAGAGATTCACTTCTTCCCTGAGATTCACTGGTTATTTTGAGCTAGTCACTCTCTCACTGGATCTGCCTCAGAATGTTGTTGAGAAGATAGAGTAGGGAGGAAGAATTCAATATATGTTGATGAACTCACTGGAGGAAAGATGGGATGCTGTTGTAATAATAATAATAATAATAATAATAATAATAATAATGGTTTATTTATAGCCCGCCCAGTCACAAGGAAACAGGGTGGGTTACAACAATAAAGAAAGTACAAAGCAAATAAACAATAATAATAAAATAACAAAGCAATTCACAATAGCAATAAATAGCAAAACATGCATATCATCACACAGCAGCAACAAAATTAACAAAGCAAATTACATAGCAATAAATGAACAAAACAATTAAATTGAAAATAATCCCCTATCTCAATCCCCCCATCCCAGTCCTAAAAACAATATGAACGATACACAATTTTAAAACATTTCCAGATTGGTCCTAAGACTGGGAGGGGGGGGGGGGGGGGTAGACAGCTGGGCTCCTGTGCCTCCAGAGTCTCTTTGCTGGTCCCTGGTGTTTTCTGGGAGAGGCAGGTGATGGTTCTTGGGGTGGCAAGGCAGCCTTTTAAAGTGCTGCTTGTCTGCCATGCCCTCAAGGTGTTGTAGTTGTTTTGTGCCTTCAAATCATTTCTGACTTATGGCATCCCTAAGGTGGACCTATCATTGTGAGTTTTTTAGTTTGTTTGCCAAGATTTGTTCAAAGGGGGTTTGCCTTTGCCTTCTTCTGAGGCTGAGAGAGTATGTGGGTCTATTTCAAACTGGCTTCAGGACTGGATATGAGGTGGAGACTGCCATGGTTGCCTTAACTGATTACTTTTGTCTAAGAATCGACAGAGGGAGTGTGACCCTGTTGGTGCTTCCAGACGTCTCAGCGGCATTTGATACAATAGATCATGACATCCTCTTGGAACACTTGAGAAAGTTAGGAATTGGAGGGACTGCTTTGCATTGGTTCTGTTCCTTCCTCTCAGGCAGATTCCAGAGGGTGATGCTCGGGGACAGTTGCTCTTCAAAAACAGAGTTTAATTGTGGCATACTTCAGGGTGCCATCCTGTCCCCAATGCTATTCAATATTTATATGAAGTCACTGGGAGAAATCATCCCTGGATATGGGGCTGGGTGTTATCAGTATGCTGATGACACCCAAATATATTTCTCCATGTCTCGGTCATCAGCAATGACAATAGATGGTATCTCTCCCCTCAATCATTGCCTTGAGGCAGTAATGGACTGGATGAGGGAAAACAAGCTCAAGTTGAATCCAGATAAAATGGAGGTACTTATGGTAGGGGCCCCCAAACCAGGTATTGGGTTGCAACCTCCAGTCCTAGAGGGCTTCATGCTCCCCTTGAAGGACTGTGTTCACAGTCTGGGGATAATTCACGATCCCTCACTTCATATGAGAAATCAAGTGAATGCAATGGTCAAGAGCGCCTGTTATCAGCTTCAGCTGATATGCCAGCTGCACCCTTTCCTGGAACTGGATGACCTCAAAACTGTCTGTCCTGGACTGCAGCCAGCACACACAGACACACGCCAATAAGGAAGGCAATTAACTATGGAGCTGGAAGTAGTCCACAAAACTTTCAGGGAGAAAGAGAGAAAGCAAACCGAAAGCCAAGCCGAAGTCAGGATAACAGAGGTCTCAATAGTCAGTCCAGTCCAGGGTCAGGTCAGCCAGAAGGTAGCAATAGTCCAGTCCAATCCAGAGTCAAGGCAACAAGGAGTCAAGATACAGGGAGCCAATGCAGGCAGCAATCACACCAAAGGATCATGCAATAAACTCTGACACTGGGTTGGTGTCTCTCTGCTCATTAAGTAAGAGAAACTCTTCCCCGTGCCACCTGAAGCTGATTTGCTAATTGCTTCTCAGCAGTTCTCTGGGATCTGCACCTGCCAGCACTTTCAGCCCTGCGTTGTCTATAGGAGGGAACCTTCAAGCCTGGTTCCTCCCCAGAGTCACCACTAGGCTGCTGTACCACCAGAGGAATCCCACCAGCACTAGGACCTGGCTGAGCCACCTCCTCTGGGGCTGGGAGATCAGGGCTGGATTCTGGCAGAGCAGGATTAGCACCTGGTGTAGCCTCAATTACCTCTTGCTCAGGAGGAGCCCCATCCTCCTCCTCATCCTCCAAGACCTGCTCTTGGCTGGCCATGACACTGTGGTACATGCACTGGTAACCTCAAGACTTGATTTTTGCAATGCGCTCTACACAGGGCTACCCTTGTGCCTAGTCCAGAAACTTGAACTGGCACAGAATATGGCAGCCAGGTTGATTACAGGAACAACTAGGAGCAACCATATTACACCAAAACTGAAGTCACTCCACTGGCTGCCTATTAGTTTCTGGGCACAGTACAAGGTGTTGGTTATCACCTTTAAAGCCGTACATGACTTGGGCCCAACCTATTTAAGGAATCGCCTGCTTCCATATAATCTGCCCCATGTACTCAGATCCTCTGGGAGGAATTTATTGCAACCTGTAAGGACTAAACTGAAGGTGGAGGACCTTCTCTGCTGTTTCTCCCACTCTATGGAATGGCCTGCCAGTTGAGATCTGCCAAATATCCAACTTAGCTTTAAAAAAGCAGTCAAGACGGATCTCTTCCAGCAGGCCTTACCAGAATAGCACCCAGCTACATATAGATTCCCCATACTTGAAGTATTCTGAATTTGTACAATCCCGGCCATGATGAGTTTGCCCACTGTTTTTGCACAATGATATCATGTGAGTTTATCAAACCACTACACCACACTGGGTCTCAAAGATGGGATATACATTTAATAAATAATCAAATCACTACAACATAGTGGCCCTCAAAGATGGAATATACATTTCAAAAATAAATAAATAGGTATAGGACTTTGCAACACTTCAGGAGGTTACCTAGAAGAGATCTTTAAAATAGTATTGAAATAAATGCAAATAATCTCTTTGGACTACAGAGGTTTACCCCCTGCAGTTTTTGCAACAGCATGCCTAGGACCTGGCATATCTTCAGAAAGTCATTTGTATATGTTAATCAGGAACTACTAGGAAGTTCAAGAGCGTTGGCTTGCAATTAATGAGGCAATTGCAATTTTTAAAGCCTTTGGAGGGGGGGCGTTGAGAGGAGTGGAAAAAGAGAAAGGGAGGGAGTGAAGGAAGGGCTTGAATCTGACATTATTATTTTCACTTCAAACATCTGTGCATTGGCAGATTTCAAGTCAGGAGATTTTCACTCAGCAAAGAATGATTTAATGATTTCCTAGCTAAGCAAGGCCTTGGGAAAGAAATTGCTCCAAATGGCTCCTCTCTCCTCCACTACAGAAATCTCTAGCTGATCTCTTTTTAAGACACTTTTCATAATTCATCTATCTATAGCTTTTTTTAAAAAAAATATTTCATTGGCCCTTATTTGGTGCTCCTAACCATAGCAATTAACTGAGTGATTATTTTAGTATCTGCAAGCCCATTGCCAATTGATCTTACTTCTTGGCTGGTTTTAAAGAGTGAGCCTTCGATGTCTTGTTCTTACTGACCCATTAACATCCGGCAATCTGCTTCCCCCATTCCTTCTAGTTTTAAGTCCTACTTGTTATGCACAGAATGTATCTTTAATGGCCTCTCTTTGGCATTCAGGGTAGTGTTCTTTGGGGGGATTATTTTTAATACACTTTAGGGATTTGAGTCTTCTGGGAGGAAAGATTACATCAATAGATTTTTCCCCCCTTCCCACATTACAGGACATGAATGTAGCTCTATCCTTGTTCTGACTGAAAGTCTCTTGTGGTTCCAAATTTCCTCACCTCAGCTGCCTTGAGCCAATAATATAGATCTGTACAATTTTCTACACTCAGTTTACTATGTCACTTCTGCAATAGTGATCAACATCCAGAATCCTCTAGAGTAATACTCTTTAACCAAGCTCATAGTGATTACTCTCACAAATTAACACATGGGCAAAATAAACCACCCCGATCATCCCTTTGAGCACCAGATAGGGGCCGCAGCTCCGTTCCAGTATTTTTACAGGTCCAAAAGAAGCAGCAAAATGCCGCTTCTTTTTGGCCCAGAAAAAGGGCACCCTTGCCACCACCGTGGTGCTTTTCTGTGCTCCTTTTGTGTGTGAATGCTGCATCAAAGGAGTGCTGTAACACCGCCTGCTGTGTGGTCAGGTTGGCGGTGTGATGCCAGCTTGGTGGCGTCAAGGCGTGTGAAATGCAAATGCCATACCCTGACACTGCCCCCAAGCCAACACTTACTGCCAGTCTTTACAGCCCAAGAGATGTTCAATAGTATTGCCCATACACCAGATAAGCTTTTCCCAGATTTTGCTTATTCTGCAGTTACAGGAATCTGCTATGCAGGATGGCAGTGATGGGAGTTATCATCCTGTATATTAGAGGTCACCAGAATTAAGAAAGGTTGAGGGAGATTCTCTCCTGGTGATGGATGCCATTCCACTCTAGAGATTAGAAGGGTCCAAGAACCCAACAATTAAGTTTAGATCAAACCTCACATCTCCTAGTCATAGTCTAATAGATTTTTTTGTATTACAATTAAAATTTATTAAGAATTGTGGAAATGTGGCGTGGGAGATAAGTGAGTGTGCTATCTGTATTTTGTGTAAGTGTCACATGACAGTATTTGTATTAATATTGTTTAAAATCGTTCTAGGTTTCTTTGGGGGATATAGGGAGTGGTATCCAAATAACAGACTAAATCAAAGTAAGAAAAGTTGAATCAGAAGGGATGGATTTGGGAATGTATTTTGTAAAGTATAAAGCTGTGATTATTGTAAGAAATGTTATGTTTGTTGGCTACAGTGTATTAAGATTAATAAAAATATATTTAAAATAAGTGTTTGGTACAATTTGCATTACTTGCATAGGTGATTTGCACAATTACCACAATCAGTAATATAATGTAAAACTGGATTCGCCTGTGTAAGCATTCACAACAAATAACTGTTCCTGGAAGCACTGTACAGAACAAATGGAAGAGACCCTTTTGCTTGTATAAGTTCCTGGGCATCATGACAACTATCTCTTCCATGATGCCCAGGTTAGGTGCCCTGGATGACCAGCTGCAAAGGCTGGCCCTACTATTAGCCTTCAGCAGATTCTATGTGTCACAAAAGAGCAATTATTCACTGCATTGTTCTTGGTTTTTCCCCTCTACTCTCCCAAGTATGGCCTGATACAGATGGGCAAAAAGCACCATCATGGGGCCAATTTAAGGGCTCAGGAATGTGGAGTGTCTGCACGCTCCCAAGCCCTACTGCACACTCCCAGCACCATCATGGCTCACCCCTGTCCACACAGGGTCAGCCATGATGATATGCACGTGGCACCACCTCCATGTGGTGCACCATGTGGATGTCATCGTTGCATACAAGGGCATCAATGGCATCAATGGCACCATACGTGGCATCATGTGCACTCTACGAAAAACCCGCCAGGAGCGGGTTCTTTTTAGGGCTTCCAGAGGAAGCTGCAGCCTCTGTGTAGGGCAGAAAGGGGTGGCATCTCAGACCTGGTGGTGCAGTGGTTGAATGTCTGTACTGCAGACACTCACTCAAAACCATAAGGTTGCGAGTTCAATACCAGCGAAAGGGCTCAAGCTTGAATCAGGCTTGCATCCTTCCGAGATCGCTGAAATGAGTACCCAGATTGTTGGGGGCAATTAGCTTACACTTTGTAAACTGCTTAGGGAGTGCTTAAGTGCACTGATAAGTGGTATAGAAATGTATTTGCTATTGCTATTGCAGGTGGGTAGACTCACTCAAGGAACCACAGTCCTGAGTTTTCAAGACCAGAGCAAGGCTGTTGATAACAAGATGACTTAGATAGCAGGATGGCTCTCATTCATAGGGTTGCCATAAGTCAAAATCAACTTGATAGCAGTTAATAATCTTGGCTTGGGCTAGTTGGTGGGCTGTTATTTCCTGTCCTTGCTTGGTGAGCAAAATGTCTTGGTCCAGTCCTGTCAGCTACTCGTTCAGACTAACATCCTGGCCCAGAGAGCATGAAAGAGATACTTTTTGGACAAAATCTTCGAAAATCAACTGTGCAAGCCCCAAGTGTATATGAACTGGCCTTACACATTGCTTCCATTTTTAAAAGTGTTCATTGTTCAATGCTGTTGTCTGCTTTCATTTACTTGCATCTCAGTTTGTTCTAATCTTGTCAATGCTAAACTGGCTGAGTGCATCTTAGAGGGCAAGGCCTTTACGATGAATGTAATAAACATTCTTCTCCTATTTACTGTTGAGTGGAAAGTCAGAGCCCAGAGCATATACCATTAATAAACCCCTTGGTAACTCTCTGGAGATGTCACAGTGCTAAAAAGTATCCTAACTGAAGCAGAGTCTCCAACCAAGCAAGCAGATGTCTATAAATGAAACCAAGACACCGAACTAAGTAGAATTATCACATAAACCAAATCATGTGGGACATTCATCTGTATGAAGCTGCTCCTAAGCCAAGTCACGCAATGTACTTATTGACAGATAAATAGAGAGTTTTAGAATCTCAGACCAATGCACACGTTGTTGGTCAGCACTTTTTCAATATTTGCTCTATGTGGCCGCATCTAGTGACTTAGGCTGTAATCCTGTACACCGCCCCTCCCCAATCTCAAGGTATGTGTTTCAATACATATTATTTTCAACCAGGGTGTGCTGAGAGCTGCAATCTGCAAATTTTGGTGTGTACCACGTTGTGGAAAGTTGCAGTGCAGAGTGAGGGATTCTCAATGAATTCATGACAATCATATTTCCATAATTTTCTTATGATTTGCATACAATTTTACCTGATTTGTTCAAGGGGACTGAAGGCTATTTGTTTTGCTGTAGGAGGAACTACAGATCAACACTTCCTATAATTCCTGGAGGTGTTTGGTCAGAGCAAAGAAGCAATGATTTTCAAATGAATTCCTTTGGTGATGAGTTACTTTGTACAGGAACAGGTTGGAACAGAGTTACTTTTTCTGTTTTTGTAACATCTGTGCTGTAATTTTCTACTTTTCAGAGGAAAAAGAATGGCTGTCCACTTTTTACTTGTTACTAGATGGTTCTGTTCTGATTAGGGATTGAAGGAATATTCAAAAATATTTTAAAAAATGATCAAAACACATGTTTTTCAAGTGTTAAGAAATCTTGATGAGAAAAATCCTGTGCTGAGAATCTTTGCTGTTTGGAATTTTTTCTCCAAAATTTGTACATGGTTGTTTTATGCAGGAAGCAGCATTTTCTATACAGAAAAAATCATTTTCTATGTGGAAAATAATATTTCAATACAGAAATATTGATTTCTGCATAGAAAAATGTGTAATGTTTCATATGGTGGGTATTTGTTGTACCTAAAATTCATACATGATTTATGTGCATAGAAAACAGCATTTTCTGTAGATGAATTTATATTTCTACACTGTAATATTATTTTCCATGCAGAAAATGGTCTTTCCTGCACAGAAAATGTGGGTTTTGTTGTTGTTGTTTTTTCCTTGGAGGAAAGGCTTTTTGCACGAAGCAACCACATCCAATTTTTTTCACAGAAAAACGTCCAGATTGTGAATAGCCTTACAAAATGGTTTTCAAAGATTTTCCCACGGTGGGAAGAAAACTGCTAAAATTACTCATTGCTGCCTTCACAAAGAAAGCTAGGACCGAAACAAACACCACCCCTTTGAGCGCTGGATCAGGGCGATGGTAACTACACGCCACAGCCCCTATCTGGCATTTTTCCAGCCCCAAAGGAAGCAACAAAATGCAGCTACTTTTTGGCATGGAAGCATTAGGGCATGCTCCATGTGTATGCCCTGCCCCCACACCACCCTGAAGCCAATGTTTTTGCTGGTCTATTTTGGCCCATAGTGAAGAATTATATCCCTAATTTTCAATTAGTCTGAACAATGGGAAAGGGAAGAAGGTCATACTGATGCCTCTTCATTGGGGGCTGTGCAGCAAGCGAGGAACAGAAGAGGGCATGAGGATAGCCAGCAAGGAAGAGAGACAGAGAAAGACAAAGAAAGAGGAAAAGATAAATATAGGCATGGTACATACTTCCCAAAAAGGGTGGCCTGCCAGCGTCTGTTTTCCCTCTGCAAGGAAGCCATGCAGTGTTTGCATGACAATAGCGGTGCCCATGTGTACAGGGTGCCGCCATTGTGACACCCTCATCACATGCTAGAGTCGAGGGGCATGTGGAAGCCCTGCCCCGAGGCAACCCTAGCACGTGACAAGGGCATCACAAAGGGCCAGTCTGTACCGGCCCATAGATAACAGAAAGTATTGATAAAGGCTTAAGTAATTAACTATTACACAGCTGTATATATTTTTTGTTATACTGTCTGTTGGTTTGTCTGTCATATGTTGTATTATATGTATATATGTATATTTTGTTACGTTATTTTATATGCAATAAAACAATTAAAAAAGAAAGAAAGAGGAAGAGATTTATTATTATTATTATTATTATTATTATTTATTTATAAAGCGCTGTAAATTTACACAGCACTGTACATACTTGAAAACATGAGCAACAATAAGGTTAGCTGGACATTGAAATCAATTGTTCAAAAAATTGCAGCTGAGGGAGGGGCATTTAGAAATTGCAGCCAGAGAGCTTTTAGGCCCCATCGAACTGCAAACCCAAGAATTTTAAAGGAGGCAGCCAGAGCAGTAACAGTGGAATAGCAGCACTATAAGAATGTAGTGTGGTAATCTACTTAGAAACACAGAGGGTGTTGATGTGAGTTTGGCTGCCTAAAATGTTGATACATTTGGCACATATACTGACTGGATCAATGTGAGCCATGAAGCAGTCCAGAGGAAGAGGAGTGGCTGGTTCTCTACAATACCTGAGGCCAGTTCAGGCACCTGATTTAGCACAAGTATTTAGGAGAGAGTATTTTTCAATAATGCAGTAGTAATGACCACAGTAGCTCATTAGCAATGAGTAACTCTGCGTGTTACTTTTCTGTACTGCAATAACAGTAATGCCATGTTGACTTACCAAGAGCAGTGAGCAGAATAGTTCATTTTGAAGCATATCCTATCAGATTCTGGTTTGTGCCTGCATAACTGGAGACAATATGTAACTATAGCCTTCACAGGGTTCCAGGAGCCTTTGACACAAGTGGTCAAAGCCAATAGGGTCACTGATTATTCTGTCCTGCTGCTAACTTTGGGCTAACACCTCGGTCCAAGCAACTAAATGTTCAGGCTCCTCTTGTACTATCCATTCCTATGTAGCCATTTGCTTGTCTTCACCTGCCCTGTTATAACTGATCAGTATTATTAAAAAAAAAAAGTTTCACACCAAACTAAACTAAAATGTGAAAAGTCAGTCAATCAATTTTATTAATGCTTAAGCTAAAGGCCATTTGCATGATTAAAATATAACATCGATGACAGAAATTCAGAATTATAAAATGCTCCATCAAATAACTAACATCCAAATTTTATACATTAAACATAATAAAATTCCAGACAATTAAATAAAACAACATTTTAAAAAGTTCAAAATTTAGATAAGATCATCCCCATGTGAAAAGTTTTCAACATCTCTGCAGTTTTACCCATACCTACAAATGTGCAAGTGTGGGGATTGAGCGTGCAAAATAACCACATTATAGAATCATAGAATCATAAAGTTGGAAGAGACCACAAGGGCCATCCAGTCCTACCCCCTGCCATGCAGGAACTCACAATCAAAGAACCCCAACAGATAGCCATCCAGCCTCTGTTTAAATACCTCCAAAGAAGGAGACTCCACCACTCTCTGAGGGAGTGTGTTCCACTGTCAAATAACTCTTACTGTCGAAAAGCTCATCCTAATGTGTAGCTGGAATTTCTTTTCTTGGAGCTTGCATCCATGGCTCCATGTCCTATTCTCTGAAGCTACAGAAAACAAGCTTGCTCCATCTTCAATATGACATGCCTTCAAATACTTAAACAGGGCTATCATATCACCTCTTAACCATCTCTTCTCCAAGCTAAACACACCCAGCATCCTAAGTCTCTCGACTTGGAAGTTTCTCATCCACAGTGTCACTGTGTGTCGAAGTCCACTCAAAGGTAGTTAACACCAAATAATAATAATAATAATAATAATAAATTCCTTTCCTCTTGATTCTAACTTCATTTTAACCTCTCACTAAGCAGCCATAGTCACTGTTGAGAAAGAGCTCCAACACCTTTGAAGCTGATGCTTGCAAGTTTGATTAATTCTTTCCATTTAATCTTCTGTTAGGTTTCCTTGTGGGTGTGAATATAATTAAAGCAGCTGATGTAATGCTTTTTCAAAAAAATATCACTGATAATTATCAAGTATTAGTGATGAGAAGAAACTGCTATTTTTTAATACACACACACATGCATATACTCACATGTACACGTTCACACATTTCTGGAGCTGAAGCCTGTTTGCAGACTATATTTTATATCAGATAGCTGCATGCATTCCATTCAGCTTCACTCGAAGCTTCCTTTCCTAAAACTACACTATCTGAACACTTGAAATATAGCATGATATACTATAGTAAAAGCAGTATTTCTGTCAGGTAGTTAAGCCCCTGGCATAATACTGGAGTGGGAATCCTTTGGCCTTCCAGATGTTTTTACCTAAAACACCCATAATCCATCACCACTAGCTGGAGTTCTCTGTTCTTGAATATGTTGAATTTTGGTTATGAACCTTGGTTATGTTTTCCTGTTTTGAAATTAAGATAGCTGAAGGGTGATCAAGCCCTTAGCCTCCTTAGCAAGAAGATATATGCAGAGCAGAATGAAGAATGGTTCCTAGAATCCAAGAATCATAAAGACCACAAGGGCCATCCATTGGAAGAGACCACAAGGGCCACCCAGTCCTGCCATGCAGGAACTCACAGTCAAAACACCCCTGACTGAGAGGGCTAACCAGCCTCTGTTTATAAACCTCCAAAGAAGGATATTCCACCACACTCAAAGGAAGTGTGTTCCACTGTTGAATACAGTAGATCTAGTGTCAGGAAATTCCTACTAATGTTGAGATGGAATTTCTTTTCCTGTAGCTTGCATCCATTATTCTGTGTCCTAGTCTCTGAAGTTGTAGAAAACAAGCTTACTCCATCCACAATATGGCACCCCTTCAAATAACTCTCAGTGCAACAATGACTGGGAGGGAAGGAGGAAGTCCAATTAGATTTCCTCCACCTCAGAGAGTTTTTGCAATTTGCAGCAACAAATCAATTAATCCTTGAGAACTATAGCAAGTTGCACATAGCCCTTTCTTTCTTGGCAGGAGCTTATTCCACCAAAACTGGAGAATTTTCAGATTTGTCTCCGATCTGGTGATGACCAAGGCGAAGTGGAGACTGGCAACATTAACCCAGTTCAATAACAGATTTTGCCCCTTTTAGTTTGATACAGTAAGTTCATCAATTAAAACAGCTATACAAAGCTTCAATCAAGATGTTTCAATGTCATATTCAGTATTATCCAATCTAAAGAAAAAATTCATGTATGTTCAATGCTCAAAGCTTTCTGCTGAATTCTTAAAATTCTGTTAGTCATACAAATGAATAGCAGATTTTTAAGAATTCAGCTCAAAGCTCTGAGCATGGACAGACAAATCCAACCATTTGGTACCACTCATGTGCATTAAAAGACATTTCTATCCCAAATATGGAAACATTAGTAAATCTTACAATTTTTTCTGGGAAAAAAATCAAATTATTTTTTCACCAGCCCTGTGTTCATGTTTCCAATATCAGTGTAGACATTATTGGGTTCAGCACAAAAACAACCATGGCTTATTGGCAACTGATATGCTAAGAATCAGGCCATAGGTATTATGAAAAAGAGGAACAGACAATAAACCAAACTAAATATGATGAAGGGCCCAATATGGATACACCTATCCCACTATTCTTCATTCGTGCACAGTATAATAAGAGATCACTGCACACTAATTCTTTTTTTAAAAAATTCAACAACACATCATTTAACTAATCAAATATATCAGAGTTATATATCGATGGTACAAACAGTTTATGCAATAACCTGTCGGGCTAAATACCATCTTGTTGACCTGGAGACCTCTAAAGAATGGTAATCATTACAATTCTGTTATCTTAAAGAAGATACATGAAGCCTGACCCCATGAATGGCTGGAAGGTTATTAATATGACAGCATTATATAGGGCTGTCTAGGAAATCAATATTGAAATGCTATTACACTGGACAGTGGTCTCATCAGTAGAAGTGATTGGAGGCAATGCAATGAAATCAGCAACACATTTGCTGAGGAAGGAACTATACACCAGTGAATATGTCAATACAGTTTGGATTTGCAGTTTAGAGATATTGTATGGATGGAACTGAAGTGCACCAATATTGTGTAGGGTGTTCTCCAGAAGTAGACTAGTAGTCCTTTTTCATTGTCATGGGAAGATACTACCTTGCAGCTGAGAAATAATGGAGAGCTGTCACTTAAGGAAAGACTCAGGAATACTGTATATCTACAATGGGCCAAGTGTATATCTCCAGCCTTCTTTCTGAAAGGTTTTCTTTCTGTCCCACCACCACCATAGACACATTTTTTTTTAAAGATATTGGGGAGGATCTTCTCAATCTCTCCTTCCAGCCTGTGGAACACCCTTCCACAGGAGGTCTGATTGCCCCCCTCTCTGCTGTTGTTCTGCCCTCAAGCAAAGGCCTTTTTATTTAGGCAGGCCATTGATTCTTAAATCATGTGGCAGAAGGGTGTTTTGAAAGTGCTGTGCTGTGTTTTTATCATTCTAGTCATGTTTTAAATAGGTTTAAGCTGATGTTTTTTACCATATGCTTTTAGCTGTAGCTGAATTTTGTTTTAAATTATTGTAATTTGCTTTGGGTTCTGTGCTGGAAGAATGAGGTTGAATGGGTTATAAATTAATTATTTAAATAAATAAATCTGAATATGGGGAATAACATTATGGGCAGATTATGGACAGGTTGAACAATTAGTTACAAAAATACTCTGGAACACAGGACAATATCTGACTTGAAAGAGGTTAAACAAGTAATTTCAACACATTCTCCCTGGTTGCTAGTAAAACCAACCATATATGTCCATGATTGTCCTTGGACTAAGGCTCTGTCTGCATGGACCGCATAATATTTCCTCTCCCTATCTTGTTGGTGAGTCTAGACAATGCAAGGCCCAAACCCCAGTACTGGTGTGAACAGTCCAGCCAGCTCAGCACTGGAACCAGCATATACCTTATAAAATATTTTTAATACTTACCTTTGGGTCCAGATCCTCCTGGAAGACCTGGAGCCCTATGTTGCAACAACAGGCAGCTGTTCTCATACAAATCTTATTGTGCCACCTGGCATGGCTACTGCCATGGTAGGTTACTCAATCTGAGGTCAGAACAAAGTGCCCAATGGAAATAACAATTAACACATTAAACTCTGAATAATAAGACAATTACAAGGCAACATCATTCTGTGGCAGACTGGCAAGTGGCAGAAGGCACTGTAGAAGCATCACAGACCTAACAGAATAATAACGCAACTTTGACCCCAACACCATGAGGAAAATAACCAAATGGATCTCTTGGAGTAAGGCGTTCATTAGCCTTGATTTCCTCACCTCAGGCTCCCTTCTGACAGTTTGGAAAAATGAAATCTGATGGCATTAGGAAACAGTTTCAAGACGTGTAACCATAATGACACAGATTTGTGATAATATATATATGTATATGTGCTTTCAAATTGTCTGTTGGCTTATGGAGACCCCATTAATTTCATAGAGTTTTCATAGACAGGGAATATTGAGAGGTGTTTTTTTCCAATTCTTTTCTCTGAAATATAGCATATGGCACCTGGTATTCATTGGTGGTCTCACATCCAGTGGATACCAAGGGACAATTTGTGAGCTTATAGATGTTGTTGGATTCTAACTCTGATCAACCCTTGCTGACATAGATAATGGGGAGAGATGATGCTATTTCAGATTTAACACCATCTGGAGAGTCACAATTTGTCCACCCCCGGAGCATGTTATTGAGTGTAAATGATGAGAAGGAAAATTCATTTAAAAAATTGAGTTTGGAGAAAATGAGGGGGTACTTTAAGGGGAACAATTAAAGTCAGGATCAGTTTAGGGAATCACATGAAATGATTATGAACATAAACAGCTCTGGGCTGATAAATATCAATGTGCAGGAATACCATCAAAATCCAAGATGAGTTATAACAGTAAGATAAATCAAAAAGTTTACTGGGCTCCAGGGTGGTAGAGAAGGGGGAGATGGCTTCACAATTGTCATTAAGCACAAGGATAAGCTAATGTTGTATTGATGGCTCACTAATGAAAATCAAATTAGAGAACAGTGTACAAGTGCCTTTGATTAATTAATGTTTTTAGTGACAGTTGCTCTAACATAAATTTTCTTTAATGCCACTGAATACAGCCATTCATCAGTCCAATGGTTCTATCATTCCTTCTAATAGTGTATGCAATATCTGAGCACATTGAGTTAAGCTCTGCATTCTTTTGTATGTTTGTTTGTTCAATATGTTCCATTTAAGCTAAGAAAAAATATCATTCCTTTAAAATTTCTAATTATTCCTCTTACAAATACTCACAAATATGTGGATAACTTCAGAAATGTTTTGTCTTCCCCTATGATAGGGGAAAATGCTTTCTACCAAGAATCTTCGCTATCAGCCTCTTCTTCCCCATGCTCCCACAAGTTGGCTCCAGTCCTCGGGGATCATGGTGCTTGGGTCTTGATGGCCAACTGGTTTCAATGCCTGGAGAATTCTCCTTCCCATGCTTGGGACCCCATCACCCTTCTTGACCTCCTTCTTACAGTGAGGTGCAGTGCCTACTTCCAGCCAAGTTTTGGGAAGAACGTCTACCCCTGCAAGGAGGCTGTCTGCACCCTCTTCCTCTCCTTGTCCTCCTCCTCTTATCCTCTTCCCCCTCCCGTCACCAATGCCATGGCTCCTCCTCCTCCTCCTCCTCCTCTGCTGCCCCCCCCCACAGATTTGCCATCTGCAGATGCTGAAATCCATAGATGGTAAATCCACAGATATGGAGGGTGGACTGTACCAGGAAAGATTCTAGAGCAGATAATTAAACAGACAGTTGTAACACTTAGAAAGGAATAACATTATTATTAAAAATCAGCATGTAAAAATGAAATGTACTCTGCTGCCTTGGAGAATGGTGGAATTTCCTTCTCAAACAGAAGCTGGATGGTGGGAATACTTTGATTTTATATTCCTGCATTGCAGGGGGTTAGACTTGATGGCCCTTGTGGTCTCTTCCAGCTCTATGATTCTATGTTTCTATACTAAACACTGAGCAGAGACACATTCATAAACACACATACACACACACAGAGATACTCCAAAAATCCACAAATTTCCCACCTTCTAATCCATCTTTATTTTTACTCACCTCTACTCACATACAAGTCATTGTTCCTATTCAAATATTTCCTTTTATGCAGAACCACACATGTCATAGACAGCCCAAACCTTTTCCCTTATGGCTACCCCCATCTTGTCACCTATAGAACTGACCAGAGTTCATTCGCTCCATTAAGTCTAGATTCCAAACCCACTTTACTCAACAGGCAGTCAGGTGGAAAACTGATATATATGAAATACAGCCCTCTCTACTGTATTTTAACTACAACAGTATACTTCACAAGGCACTCTTGCATTTGTCTTTGTGATGGGTGTCCTTGAGTGAATTTAATGTTGAAGTTTCTTCATCAGCTCTACACTTGAATTCAATGCACATTCCTTAATGGACTGTCTGTTTAGCACAAAACTGTATAATAAAGACTTCTTCTCAAATACATAAAGTGATGCCTAAGACACATTGTTCTAACTGATGCAAAGGACAAACCGTGCCTGTCTGAAATGTTTTGACACAACAAGAGAAGGAGGCTCTGCTGGGCTGTGGGGGGGGGGGGGGGAAGGCAGCTTAAATAAAAAACAAAGCCAAGACTTCCTTTTAAACTGATAAAAAGAAATGAAAAGAAAGCAACGATTGTCTTCAAATGGCTTTACTGCAAAAAGAAGCAGCTCAACATTTTTCACTTACACTCTGAGTTGTAAGGCTTTCTTTTCACATAATGTACCTTGAAGGAGAGAGAAATGCTAGATTCTTAGTTTACTTTCAAATGTAAGCTTATTTGCAAAAAAAGCAAACACCCGTTTATTTTCTCCTGTCTTTCAAAATAGTTGTTCAGAGTGCCCGTGTGTGTTCGTATGCACCTGCAGGCACATACATACATCCCTATGCACACTCAGGATAATGATATCAACTGGGATGTGAAAATGTGTTAGTTCAAAACCCACCTGCAATAAAATTGTTCCTTATTAGTCAGTTTAGATCCCATGCTGGGAGAATGAAAGAATATTGAATAAATAAATAAATAAATAAATAAATGTTCAAGGTAAGGGACTCCTCAGGAAAATAAGTAAATAAATAAATAAAGATGTTGCAGCCCTCACCACTTCTATAAGTGAATACACTGGGATACAAATCAAAAGTATCAAGAATGAAGAGGTCAAAATCCTTGGTGAAGAAATCTGTTTCCCATGTCTTCCACTTCCTTTCCTTCATTCAAGTTCATTCCAAACTAAATAGGAATAAATCGAAAGATGCTCAAAAACTCTTGTAGTCTTGCTCAGTGGGGAGAAAATGTATGAAATTATTAATTATTGCATGCAAAAATGGAGTAAGTGAAGATTTGCATCCCTAGAAAAGTAAAGTGTGCAGAAAACAATGTGGACATTTCAAAATGTACACTGCTGAAATGGAAGAAAAAAATGCCAGTGAAATCATGAAAAGAGTAGCCAGTGAATGCTTAGTGTTCAGCCATAACTAACCTAGCCATTGTAAGAGTGTGAGCACATCTGAGCAGTTATAGAGAAAGAAGTGTTCACTTGAGCTTGACAATAGGTGTTTATGAGCACAATAAAACATGAACACACACAAACAAAACTGTACAACATACACACACTCACACACACACACACACACACACACACACTGTATAGATTCAGTGTTTCATTTGGGAAGCTGTTTCATTTTGTTGCTTCATTAGGTTGCTCCTTTTCACTCCTGGGCCTTATCACATTACAGAAGAAAAAGGAAAGACAGCAAGATAGAAGCAGTTTTCTGCTTACCATCCTGCATGCCTCAGAAGCACTTCTGCTCTCCTGCTGAGGGAGATTCTCATGAAGGTGTGCCTTTTGTTGTGCTAGAAAAATCCATTTGGAAAAAGCCACCATTTACAACTCATTCCCTCTGGAGGGTGAGTGGAAGTACTGCAATGTCTTGTGAGAAGGTAAGGGTAAAGCTGCTTATATCTCACTGTTTTTCGTCTATTATTTGTAAAATCATAAAGTCTATAGGGTTGCTTCATTCAGAGAATGAAGCCTTGTTGGTGTGACCCATTGCTTTGAGTAGGAGAGAGGGGAGTCAGGAATCAAAATACCTATAACTTTTACTTTATTAACAGAATAAGATGGATGGATGATAAAGGATGGCACCTTCTTCTGTAGACAACTTGATCCAAGGGTTTTGTTCTAGGTTCCATTTGTGATAGAGAAAATGAAGTCACACTATTTGTTGTTGCCATTTTGAGAGTACTCAAATGAGAACAGAGGTAATTGAGGAAGGTGTTCAGAGAGTTGTTTGACACTGTTTTGTGTTTTACACATTTTCCCCATTTAGGGACCTTTTTTTGTTGTTTCAGGCAGTTTAGAGAGGGATTCTGATGAAAACAGTGGCAGTGGGCGGTAAGTTCATGAAGGCTGGAGTAGAAGAGGGTGTTTTACATTGGTGGGCTTTGAGTGAAAAATGAGCCCAAAGTCTGCTGATATATATATATATATATATATATATATATGAAGGCTTGAAGATCAGAGGGGATGGAAGGCAGAGCTTTTGGAATCTACAAAAGTGGACTCCACACTTTACCTTCTTCTTATACAGACCAAGGTTGTCTTCTCCACTTAAGAAGTGGTTTAAATGATCTCAAGGCAAGAACAGGCCAATAGACCCATTTTTCTTTTTCCTACCTTTCAAGTGTGTTAATCACAAATACCTCTCATCCTTTTCAGAAAGCAATTTCAGTATATAGAGAAGTTCTCATAAAAGAAACAAACAAGAGGATGGGCAAGGTATTAGAGTGAACTTTCTGAAGACAAAAGATAAGATGCTGCTCTCTCCCCATTCTTCACAATTTGAGAGTACTGTCAGTTGACTGAAACATAGTTCAGTGTTGATCACTACATTTGATGGCCCCTAATTAGTTGGTTGACTAAAAGAACACATATGATATCTGTATGGCACACAGTTATTGCTCTCCCTCCCCACCATCTCTGGTTAAGGCAGCTGCCTAAGGATGGGATTGGCCTGGTTTCAAGGAAGGTGGTATAAGAATGAAATTAATAAGCTGATAATAAGAATTAATGCAACCAATTAATTAGTACACATTAGTACTTTAATAAGATGCCAATGAGACTTAATATCCAGCCTCATTTCTTTTAAATATCACATTCATAATGAAGGGAAAGTGTAAGGAATAATTATGTCAGGTATTAAAGTCAGATGAAAAGCTCCATAATTCCAAATATGTGTACTGATTATAAAATTTAACTATTAAAAAAACCCATCCTGTTGTACTGTTGCTTGCTATTAAGGAACAGGGACATGCCTTACAAACAAATAATACAATTTGTCTACTATACTACTATATCTTCTGACCAATCTGAATGAAGCCTAGTAATCAATGATAATTAGGACCTGCAACAAAACACTGCAGTACAGAGAGTTGCTATTTAGTGTTTCAGCCAATCAGCCAGGATGTGCCCTTTATCAAAAGGCACATTGTAACCTTGGCCCTTGCCAATGGGAGCGAAGCAAGGAAATGATGGAGGCTGCTCTGAGGAATGAGTATATAAAAGGGAGAAGCAAGTTTGAAAGGGGTTGATGTTTAGTGTGCCCTGAGGGGTGAAGAGCCATTAAGGCTAGGTTAGGCTGCTGTGAGGGCACTTATAAAGGGTTTTAGGTACCCAAGAAAGGGACAAAGAGTGTCCTTAAATTGTAGTAGTGTTCTGCAGGAGACATAGTGTTTGGCGACTAGTGGAGTCACAGGTAACAAGAAGTGTTATAAGATACAAAAGTTTAATGATAGACTGCCTCTAAGAGGCAGCTCTATTCTGCCCCTGGAAGCACTGGGTTGGGGACATGGCAACAGCATGCCATGCTCCCAACCCGTCAGGTCTGTGGCATAAAAATGAAGCAGCAAAAAGTGGCTTCTTTTTGCTCCACAGAAAGGGCACCATAGGCGCAATTGCTACAGCTCTTCCACAGCTCTTTGGCACAGTGCCAAAGACACAGCATGACACCATCCACCTTGCAGTGGTGTGCGTGATGTGACACTGGCATGACACTGGCATGGGGACAGGCGGTGGGCGATTGCCACACCCCCACTCTGCCCTCACGCCGGCGTTTCTTGCTGGTCTGTTGAAGGCCTTGGTCTATAAGAAAACATAGATAAAGTTATAAAGAAATAATTACGAAGACAAGCTGTTAAACTGTGTAATTAATAAAATATTTATACGCCATATGCACTGTGAACACCATCCACTAAAAGAGATAGTGTATTCAGCATGACTTGCAAATAAATTTCTTGTTTCAACAAGCAGCTGTCTAAAGTGATTTCAAAAACAGATAAAAATGCTACCAAAATTGAGAAAAGTCTTTTATGTTTGGAACGCAGTAGGTAGTGGATGTGCGGCTGACAAAGAATAATTGGTGACAAGCTGGGAGAAATTTGAAACCCAGAGGGCTGGCATTAAAAGAGAGTTATAGTGCAGTAGACACTTAAGAGAGTCCCGAGTTTGAGCCTCGAAGTGAAGAACTAGTGGGATAGTGGCCATCACCTTCACATAATTGGTGGCAGCGGCAGGATCAAAAAGACCCATTGTGCTACCATTAGAGAAAAGAAGTTGGGTAGGTAAATCTCACCTCATCACACCAAGATACACCATTCTGTTCTGCCATGAGAAACTGTTCAGTTTTCACTGCGCTCTTTTGGACTGGCATACACATACATACAACAGATCTATTGTACTTCTGTAAATCATATAGTTTCAGAAAATATGCTGGTACCTTCTTGTTCAGAGGAGGTGATGACATACTGACTACAGAAGCAACTGCAATTACATTAGAAATAAAGAAATAAGTCTACTCTTCAATACTCCATTTCTGTCTCTGTGGATGACATTTCTATTTGACCGGTCCAGGAAGCCCGCAGTCTTGGTTTTATTTTTTATTCTTCTTTGTCATGTATCCCCCAGATCCAGACCACAGCTAAGGCATGTAGATTATTTTTATACAATATCGCCAAAATCTGACCATATCTCTCTGCCTCTACTGCCAAGATTCTGGTCCATGCCCTAGTGGTCTCACAACTTGATTACTGTAACATCCTCCTGGCTGGGCTTCCTCTTTCTCACCTCCATCCTTTAATTTCTGTCCAGCATTCAGCTGCATGCATTATCACATCCGCCCACCACTCCGACCATATCTCTCCTTTGTTGGCATCCCTTCACTGGCTCCCCCATCCCTCTCCGTATTCAGTATAAGCTTCTGTTGTTGACTTTTAAAGCCATGCATGGGCTGGCCCCTCCTTATTTATCAGACCTTCTTTCTCCTCACCTTCCCACCTGTGCCCTCCGTTCTGGTACTCAAGGTCTGCTTTCTCAGCCTAGGATTTTCACTGCCTTGTCTCGGCTTCCTTCCTTTCCACTTGCTGCCCCTCACTCCTTGAACTTCCTTCCTCCATGAGCCACACAAGTCATCACTTCTTTAACCAGTTTCAAAACTGAGTTGAAGACCATCCTGTTCAGGGAAGCATCCCCAGGCATTACATGACTATTGCGTGAGGAGATCTGCCAAATAGGCAACAAGGGGATCAGCTATTTTAGATCTGATCCTAACCAACAAGGATGACCTAATTAATGGAGTGAAAGTGGTGGGATCCTTAGGTGGGAGTGACCATATTCTCCTGGAGTTTGTTATACAGTGGAAAGGAGAAGCCAGGCATAGTCAGACACGCATCCTAGACTTTAGGAGAGCGGATTTTGGAAAACTTAGAGAAATACTGGAGGTGATCCCATGGTCAGAAATAGTAAAAGAGAAGGGAGTTCAGGATGGATGGGAGTTTCTCAAAAGGGAGATACTGAAGGCACAATTTCAAACAGTTCCAGTGAGAAAGAAAAAGGGGAGATGTCTCAAGAAACCAAGATGGATGACTAAGGAACTTTCAACTGAGCTAAGTTTTAAACGAAACATGTATAAGAAATGGAAAAATGGGGAAATCACCAAAGAGGAATTCAAAGAAATAGCAGGCATGTGTAGGGGTAAAGTCAGAAAAGCTAAAACGCAGAATGAACTCAGGCTTGCTAGAGAGGTTAAGAACAATAAAAAGGGCTTTTTTGGATATGTCCGCAGCAAAAGGAAGAAGAAGGAAACGGTAGGGCCACTGCGTGGAAAAGACGGCAAAATGCTAACAGAAGACAGAGAAAAGGCAGGATTACTCAACACCTTCTTTGCCTCAGTCTTCTCAGAAAAGGCAAAGGGTGCTCAACCTGAGGATAATGGAACAGAGGACAGAATAGGGGAATTTCAGCACAGAATAAGTAAGGAGATAGTACAGGAATACCTTGTTAATCAAAACAATATAAATCTCCAGGACCAGATGAACTCCATCCAAGGGTATTAAAAGAACTGGCAAAGTAATATCGGAGCCATTAGCAATAATCTTTGAGAACTCCTGGAGAACAGGAGAAGTCCCAGCAGACTGGAGGAGGGCAAACATTGTCCCCATCTTCAAAAAGGGGAAAAGAGAGGATCCAAACAATTATTGTCCAGTTAGTCTGACATCAATACCAGGAAAGACTCTGGAGCAGATCATTAAAAAGAGAGTCTGTGAACATCTAGAAGGTAATTCCATAATCACAAAAAGTCAACATGGGTTTCAGAGAAAGAAGTCATGCCAGACAAATCTAATCTCTTTCTTTGATAAAATTACTAGCTTGCTAGATGAAGGGAATGCTGTGGATATAGTATATCTTGATTTCAGTAAGGCCTTTGAAAAGGTTTCCCATGACATTCTTGCAAAGAAGCTTGTAAAATGTGGACTAGACAAGGTAACTGTTACATGGATTTGTAACTGGTTGACCGGCTGAACTCAAAGGGTGCTCAACAATGGCTCCTTTTCATCCTGGGGAGAAGTGACCAGTGGGGTCCCACAGGGCTCTGTCCTGGGCCCAGTGCTATTCAACATCTTTATCAACAACTTGGATGACAGAATTGGGAGCATTCTTATCAAATTTGCAGATGACACCAAATTAGGAGGAGTAGCTAACACTCCAGAGGACAGGATCAACATTCAAGATGACCTGAATAAGCTAGAAAGTTGGGCCACAGCTAACAAAATGAACTTCAACAGGGAGAAATTCAAGGTACTGCACTTAGGGCAGAAAAATAAAATGCACAGATATAGGATGGGAGACACATGGCTGAACGAGAGTACGTGTGAAAGAGATCTGGGAGTCCAAGTAGACCACAAGCTGAACATGAGTGAACAGTGTGATGCGGCAGCTAAAAAGGCCAATGCAATTTTAGGCTGCATCAGTAAAAGTATTGTATCTAGATCAAGAGAAGTAATAGTGCCACTCTATTCTGCTTTGGTCATTCCCCACCGGGAATATTGTGTCCTGTTCTGGGTGCCACAATTCAAAAAGGATGTTGAAAAACTGGAACGTGTCCAAAGGAGGGCAAGTAAAATGTTGAAAGGTCTAGAAACCATGCCCTATGAGGAACGACTTAAGGAGCTGTGGATGTTTAACCTGGAGAGGAGAAGGTTAAGAGGTGATATGATAGCCCTGTTTAAATACTTGAAGGGATGCCATACGGAGGAGGAAGCTGACTTGTTTTCACTTGCTCCAGAGACTAGGACCCGGAACAATGGATTCAAGCCACAAGAAAAGAGATTCCACCTCAACATTAGGAAGAACTTCCTGACAGTAAGGGCTGTCCGACAGTGGAACAAACTCCCTCGGAGTGTAGTGGAATCTCCTTCCTTGGAGGTCTTTAAACAGAAGCTAGATGGCCATCTGTCGGGGATGCTTTGATTTGGATTTTCTGCATGGCAGGGGGTTGGACTAGATGGCCCTTGCAGTCTCTTCCAATTCTATGATTCTATGATTCTATGATTCTACAGCCTTCAAAAAGGCTCTTAAAATGGATCTCTTCCAGCAAGCCTTCCCAACCTAGCTAATAAATTCTAGCTTCCTCCCTTTGTGTATGTTTACAAATATGATCTCAGTTTTGTGATGTATGTCTCTATGCCCACCAAATTGTTTTTAATTTTAACCTAATGCTGTATAGCATTTTATTGTTTTTAAACTTTGATTGCTTAATTGTAGTTTTAATATTGGGGAGGGGGTTGGAAGAGATCAATTAGTATTTTATTGTATTTCTAATGCATTTTTACTGTTGTAACCCGCCCGGATTCCTGTTGTTGTTGTTGTTGTTGTTGTTGTTATTTTTTGACGTTTTTAATTTGTTGTCTGCCTTATTTTATTGAGTCCCTTCATGTATTGTTATGTATTACGTATATGTATTATGCTATTATTTCTTAGAATGTATGCCATGGGCAGGTTTACTTTTATGTATTTTATTGTTTGTATGTACAGTGCTGTGTAAATCTACAGAGCTATATAACTAAAGCATAATAATAATAAGAATAAGAAGAAGAATGTGGAGAGATCTGGGGTGAGTTGCCATTGGTGTGCTAATGAGAAAGAGGAACTGACTACTGACTATGCAGCTCACTTCTCTTCAAGCAAGGAAATGGAAAACAGTGAAATCAGAACATGTCTCTTCAAAAATATAAATGTACCAAAAGCAGGCTAATTTAATTTTTAAGTGATTTCACTTTTCCACCTATTTGCCCCCCAATCCCAATTTTGCATTTTCAAAGCCAGAAGTAATTTGCCATAGCCAAATTGGTGACATACCAGGGTGAAAAAACAAAAAGAAAACAAACAAACAAAAACAATAAATAAATAAATAAATAAATAAATAAATATCTTGTTAAGCAGCTGAAACATTTCTGCAATGACCGACATGGCCTCAAAGCCTTAAAGTGGAATTTAGAAACAAGATGAAATGCAGGTTATGATGAAATCCCCTTAAATTTGGATTAGGTGAATGCAGACCTATTTTTGTGCTCATTAGGTTCTCTTTTTGCATGCTGCATGACTGATTCCGAAAGAGTTAAATAAAGAAAAGCTACAAAGCAAGAACAAATGGGAACTGTAAAGAGAAAGAGAGGAGGAAAAAACAGATTCTAAAGGTAGCTGGTCCTTTAAAAAAATGCAACAAAAGAAGAACATTTGGAATCATTAGTTGTGCTTCAAAATCTTAACTTATTAGAAATGAAAGAAGGGGAGAGAAAGAACCTATTACAGTAATTTTCTCCACTTTTTTGCTGTTGCTGCTCTTGTTTTAACTAAATACATTTTAGTAATTTTGCGTGCGAGTTGCAAAGGTGCAGCTTTCCCAGAAAAGTAATTTCTCTATGGCTCCAGGCCACTTGGCAAACAGCTCCTACAAGAAGCAAAGATCTTCAGTTCTGAAAAGGAACAAACAAATAAGGTATTGTAAGCAGCACAACCCAGTGACTGAGCTGTTCTTCTAAATGCCCAATTTAAAACTGTCCAAAGAAAATGTGATTTTTGCATACATCATAAAGAACATTTTTGCTGTTATTTCAAAAAGTGCAGTTGACTAAGAGAGATCCTTAGAAGAGGAAAGCAAAACTTAATTAATAAAATATGTTATGGATTATTGATAGGTTCTGGTCATGATGCTCCCTCCCTTAAACTCAAGCACCAAAACACAAAAAGAACATTGTGGTACCTTAGTGAGGATCCCAACCAGGGCTAAAGCTATGTTGAGGTGACAAAATGAAGGCATTCTGTCCCACAATGAAATTGTCCTTCAGTCACCAAATTTCTAGCAGTGAAACATCAGCTGAGTATTTAGACATACAGTGTAGACAACCAAAGAACAAAAAGATCAAGGAAATGTAAACACCACAAACATAAGAGTTCTGGGTGCAAGCAATTTTTAATGTCTTATTCTCTGCAATTCTGGAAATTTGGAATGTGAAGAGACTCCAAAAATCTTATGGGAGAAGCAGTGTTTTCACACACACACACACACACACACACACACACACACACACACACACACACACTATTGCTATACCCCTGGTTGTGATTCCACTGACAGAACTGATTCTGAGGATGATTCCTCTGCCACACTGCAGAATTAATTCAGTTTGACACAGCTTTAACTGTCATGACTCCATCCTATGGAATCCTGGAATTTGTAGTTTGTTAGAGAACCAGAGCTTCCTGGCTAAGTATTTCACAAAACTACAAATCCCAGAATTCCATAGTATTGAACCATGGCAGTTAAAACGGTGTCAAACTGCATTACTGCTGCAGTTAAATGCAGCTGGAGTCTCTCGTTGAGCTTGTGTAGGTCAGGAATATTTCTTGGTTCAGACTGATTACTTTCAAATTATTAGCAAAATCTCCTGAAAGGCCACAATATTTCCCCATTAAGTAAAGTATTGTAAATGTCTTCAAGTTGCCTGTTGACATGTGGTCGACCTCATGAATTTCCTAAGATTTTCTTAGAGGTGGTTTGCCATTGTTTTTTTCTGGATAAAGCTTACAGAACATCATATCCCCTGACAATCTCTCTTGATCTTGCTTGGCTTCTGAGATCAGGTGGGTCCTGGTGCCTTCAGGGTATTTAAACCTATTACTTTATGAATAAAGTTGGCCCTCCACAGAATCTGTATTCACAGATTCAGTCATCCACAGCTTGAAAATATCCCCCCCCAAAAAAAAAAATCTAAAAAGAAAACCTTGATTTTACTATGTTATCTAAGGGGCACCATTTTACTATGCCAATGTATAGAATGAAGCCTCCACTGATTACCAAGATCCCACTGTATGTTTCTTCCTAGTATCATATTTGAGTCAGTTCATTCTTCTGCATATAGATGGAGAAGGCAGAAAGGCATTCTTATGAAAGGAACTTGTATATATTTATTATCTTTAAAAAAATCATCATTATGTCTTGTCATGTTTTCCTGAGATGAATAGGAGTGCCTCTCTCTATATACTGTATATCTGCCCAAGATTGAAGTCTCAAGAAGGGCCCCTCCTATATGTCTCATCAGTGGGGGCAACACAATGCAGGAGGACATGGGAAAGAGCCAGTTGTGAAATTCCCACCTTTTAAAGGTCTGAATGGTACCAGTGTTAACTATTTAATTTATTTCAAATGGACGTGGACACGGCTTTTATTTGTTATAGACTGTTAAACTGCTTTAACTTGTCAGGTTTAATCTGTTTTGTAACCAGTTTAAGCTATTTTATTGTTTTAGTGTGGAATTGTTTTTACATTATTTATTGTTTTATCTTTATACTGCCTGGAAATCCCATAGGTGGGGCATTAATATTTCAGTCAATAAATAAATAAAACAACACAGCAAATATAAAGCTAAAATAAAGGATTTTTTCAAGTCACATTGACTGTGATGGGAAAAATCTAAACATATGCTAAGCTAAGTCCTCTGTTTGCATCATGAGGGTGTAAAAATGCTTCATCTTGGCTAGATGTTATATACATATACACAGAATCCATCAAATAAAAAATTTATACAAACATAAATGAGGATAATTTCCAATGTCTTGTTCAATATATATATGTGATAGAAGAAATGTGCAAAATCAAGACATATTTATAGCCTTGCCTTTGATTTTCTTTGAAGTCCCTAAACCTGTAACAATATTTCTCCAATAAAAATAAAAATAAAAATATTGCAGTGCTCTTCCTCTTTTAGTTTTCTCTCCATAGGAAGTAAGAAGATGGCCTTCCTGGTGCAACTGATGTTCCATGTGAAGGTAAGGTTGTGAAGTCACAATTTATGAAGTTGGTCATGCATAATAAAATTACTAGCATTTTTAGCTTAGTGGGATAATGTATTATCCCACAACTTTATTGTCCTTTCCCCTAATCTTCAGGACTCATGTGAAAGCCCTGCAAAAGCAGAGTCTGGGATAGAATGGATAGTCTACCATAAGTACAGGTATCTCTTCAGGTGCATTCTTGACATGTTCCAGTGAATGCACACAGATCAGTGTCCTGCCTGGCCCAAGATACTTTGCTCCTTGAGATGGAGCAAAAAAAGTGTGCCACCCAATCACAGAATTATAGAGCTGGAAGTGATCCCAAGGGTCTCTTCCCTGGGCAGAAATCTAAAGCTATATGAGAGAAGCTCCAATATAAAAACTCCAGCAAAAGAGTCCACTATCTTCCATGGTAGTCTGCTGCATGGTCAAACATCTACCACCAGGAAATTCTTCCTAATTTTAGTAAAAATCACCTATCTTGTAATTTGTATCCATTGGTTTGGCTCCTACCCTCTGGCACAGAAGCAAACAAGGTCACCCTATCTTCCATCAGATAGCCCTTCAGATATTTGAAAATGGTTATCATTTCGCCTCTTCTCTTCTCCTGGATGGACATACCCAGTTCTCTCATGTATTTCTCACAGGACTTAATCCTACTAACTGTCCTAGGACCTTATCACACGTGGGGGGGGGGGTTGCAGCTCAGATCTGCAGTCACTCCTGTTCTAGCAATGCAAAGCGTGATGTTTTTTCACACCAGATCAAGAGTCATTCCTGTCTAGCAATGCGAATCAAGGTAAAAACGTGATGTTCTACCACACCTGGTTGCCTTTCTGTTGCCCTTCCGAAGTGAGGGGGAAGCGAAGTCAGTTCTATTCCAAGCAAGTCACGTGATGCGGATTCAAGCAAAGGGAAGTGAGTGCACATTGTATTACCACACCGGAGGGTTCAACGATTTGACTCGGCACCCTTGGGCACTTCCCAAAATGCCATAGCCTTGAGCCCTGGCAGTTCAAGCAGTGCCAAACCGGGTTATTTCCCCAGCGCGGATGCAGCCCTGTCGAGGTTTTCTCACTGCCCCATCCCTAATTCAACATCCGTCCTTCCAAAGTTAAATGACTCTAAAAAACTTTCCTCTCCGCTCATGTCTGAGAGTCTCATCTATCGGTGCTTCTGCAACCAGCAAGGAAAGATGAGGCAGTTAAAGCCCCACAGAGGAGTTTGTCCCCTCCAGTGTGTTGCCTTGGCTCAGGGGTTCCCAACCTGGAGGTCGCCAGGTTGGGAATCCCCCTGCCTCCCCCCTCCCCTTCTCCCCGTGGGTGCCGGTGCTGGGGCAGGCACCCGCAGGGAGGAAGGGACAGGGGGCTGCCTCCTCCTCCTCCCTTCCTTCCCACAGCTGCAGGCACCCATGGGGAGGAAGGGATGGGGGCCTGCCTCTCCTCCTCCCTTCCTTCCCGCGGCTGCAAGCACCTGCGGGGAGGAAGGGACGTGGGGCTGCCTCCTCCTCTTTTTCTTCCCACGGCTGCAGGCACCCGCGGGGAGGAAGGGACAGGGGGCTGCCTCCTCCTCCCTTCCTTCCCACGGCTGCAGGCACTGGGGAAATAACCTGGTTTGGCCCCACTTGAGCTGCCAGGGCTCAAGGGTATGGCATTTTGGGAAGTGTTGTTTGCATCCTGGGGCGTTTGCGGTGGAGTACCAGAGCAGTAGCAAAGCTGCATTCCACACCAGACCAATTCACAGTGCAATCGAAGGGAGCTTGGAAGCGAACTGTCTGAAGTCACTTTTTTTCTAGTTTTACCAAAATGAGGGGTCACTTTGGAAACACTGCTGAAGCGCCTCACAAGGAGCTCCCATAGAAATGAATGGCGTCTGATAACACATTCATATGACGTGAAACCACATCATTGGAAGTGCAGTCACGTCGGAAATGAGCCAGAACTGACCAAGAAAACCACCAGAAAGCTCCATGTGATATAATTCCTAGATCTTTCTCAAACATACTGCTGCCAAGCCAGGTAACACCTATTCTTTATTTGAGCATCTTATTTTTTCCTGCCTAAATGTTATATTGATCCTTGCTGGGATACATTTTGTTAGTTTTGTCCCAAATTCATCTAGTAAGGAATATTTTGAATCCTAATTCTGCATCAGTTTGGTATCATCTGTAGATCTACAGATGATACCAAACTGATGCAGAATTAGGATTTTGAAATGCTTTGGACCGGAATTTTTTAAATTTTATTTTGGAATATATGTATATGCATATTAAGATATCTTGAAGATGGGACCCGTCTAAATGTGGAATTCTTTTATGTTTCATATACAAATTATACTCAGAGCTTGGAGGTAATTTTAAATGCAACATTTTAAATAATTTTGTGCATGAAACCAACTCTGTGTACATTGAACCACCAGAAAGCAAAGGCATCACTATCTCAGTCACCCACGTGAACAATTTTGGATTTTGGAATATTTGGGATTTTGAAATTCTGGAAAAGGAATTTCAAGCTGTAATGTTAGTTTAATTAGCCAATTTGGTACATGAGGCAAAGAATCCCTCAAGCTTTCTCCATCATTTGTAGTACAAATGTAATAACAAATTAAATCACTAAAAATATATGTTTTTTCGTAACCCCCTCCCAAATCTGTTGCTTGAGGCAGCTGCTTCACTCAGACCAGACCTGAGAAGTGGTCAGGAAAGAAAACTGTTACAGCAATACTGCTAAGTAACCCATTGCAGGCAGATTCATGGACACCCTTAGCATCAGAAAAGGAGTACTAGTTATAAAAAAATATGCAAATTTATAATTATGGAATAATTGCATCTCAAACAGAGTTTATGAAAACACACAGCAAGAAAATGTGGATGGGTAGAATTAGCATACACACATGTATATTCAAATGTAAATATGTCACATACTTAGAAGCTGATTCAAACAGCAGAAATGCACAATAAAGGAATGAATGTCACAGCTGAGACTGAGTAAATCCTGGACTACTACTGCTTTTCAAAAAAAACTGTTATAGGCAAAGATTTTGGCCCTTTACATCTTTGTTAGTAATCTATATGCAAAGCTTTCTATTATAATTTCATGGACAAGATATGCAGTTGATTCAGGTTGTTGCAAGCTTCTCTGAGCTAGGAAGAGAATCACACACATATTTGGTAACAGAAAATAACTATTAAAAGTTGTAAAAAGAAAAGGTAAATTGAGGTACTGGCAAGACAGAGCTGTAGACAGTTTAAGAACCACATACACATATAAAAAGACTGCCTTAATGGTAAATGTCTGCCTTGAATATCAAAAGCTGATAGTCCATTTCCTCTCTGTTCTACCATAAATCTTCTGTAGTAACTTCAGTGCCTTACATCTGGGAGATAGTTTTTTAAAAAAATAAATACAAAAAAGATGGTGTTATTATATCCTGTGGACAAGAAAGAAAGAGGATGGGAGGAAGGAAGAGAGGGAGAGAATATTATTTTTTGAGAAGTCTCCCTCCTAGGTCTAACTGGCAGAATTGTAGATAAGCCTGTACAATGGCTGATAAGGCTGACAGCTACTAATCTTTGATTTACGTGCAAAAGATGTCCATAAATACTAAGGAGAAGTAGTGAAGGCTTTCACCCTTGTAGGAGCATGTGGAAGAGCTGTCTGAGTTTTCCACTGCTATTTGCGATGTCAAATATCAAAATCAGGAAAGAAAAATATTAAAATGTTACAGTACATACAAGCTTTGGAACCTTGATGACATTCCATGAATTTATACCCTAGGACAAATGTTGTGCTTCAACCCTACCCTTGTGATGGCTTGGATTACTGGAGTCCCAGGTTTGAGATCACTGGATCATTAAGAGAAAGGCTGCCCTAAGTGTTGTTGTTTTTTTTTTTGGGGGGGGGCATCCAACAAAAATGTTTAAGGATAGAACTAATTGTTTCCCAATAAAGACATTCAACAGAGTGGAGTATGCAGAATAGGATGCTATAGTTTAGATGGAAAAAAACTCAATTGAACAGATCAAGACTTCAAAGATACCTTTCCCTTGATCTTGAAATCCTTGTTGAAGAGGTGCTGGGGAATGTTGGAATGCTGTAAGATGGAGAAGACCTTACCAAAGATGTCTGAATAAGCAGATTGATGGATGGCAGAACAGGGACCTTCTGGAAGACCTACTAACAAGGTCTTCTAGAAAAAAAGCAAAACAAAACACAGGTTCTGTAGTGCAGTGTGCCTTTTAGTTCAGAATTGACTAAGCCAAAGCTTCACCAAGAGAGTTAGCTCAGCACAAGTGGCCAGGAGAAACAAACATATGGGAGCTTCAAGAATGATTGCAAGAACACATCAGAAATGTGAGAACACCCTGGCAGAAAATAATGTGTGTGCTCTCAACTGGAAGAAGGTAACACATTTGGCTGTATGTACTCACAGCTATAGTCTGATTGTCACCTGCAATCTCAAAAGGGATCATCCTCATCACAGTGGCTATCTGGAGTTATATGGATTGAATCCATGAGACTGTGCTGACTCTATTTGTTCTTTCCTGTCATATAGGAACCCCTGGGATCATTTTTCTCTGCATGTAAGTCCTCAAGACTCACAAACCTCTACACAAAGACAGGCATATTTAAACACACAAAATTGGGGCATAATATTATGTAAGCCCTTCTGGATGCTTCAGCATGTCAACAGCACATCACCCAGAACAGGACAATATGGATGCATAGGAAGCTGCCTAATATCCAGCCAGACTATTTTGCCAGTATTGTCTATTCTGATAGGCAGCAGCTTGTGCTGATACTACAATATTTTCTATGCTGATTATAAGCAGCATTCCAATGGAAGTCTTTCATATCACATAATGCCTGATTTTTTTTTAATTGGATATGATAGGATGAAGTGGACAAAATGGTGCCTGCAAGCTGCATGTGGTCTCTAGAGCCATTTTTGTTGCTGCCAGAGGTCATTTCTTTCTTTCTTTCTTTCTTTCTTTCTTTCTTTCTTTCTTTTTTCAACATGCTCCCAAATGCTAGGATACATTGGAGGCATTTCTAGCACATTTTGCCCCCTCCAACTAATTTAGAAGAGGCTTTAAAAAAAAAAAAACACAGAAAGTGAACAGGATGGGACTGCAGTTTATTTCCTGCTTTTCAAAAATAAAAAAAGCCTTTCCTGGGTCTAGGGAACACAATGATAGTACTCCCCATGTCCCTTGCATTTGAGTACATTTGAGGGGCAAAAGAAAATTGGTTATTTTTATTTTGCAGACGTGGGTGTGATGGTGGGGGACTGCATTCCTCGAAGGTCTTCTAGGTTGGTAATGTGACCGCTAGCCTTCCACAGTTATCCACTCCTGTGCTAGGGAGTGAACATTGACCTTAGACGGGCAAACCGTGTGCTCAACTGGTGAGCCATAATCTCTCCATTTTTATTATCAGGGTTTCTATATCATATGATGAGCAGCTTGAAAGAAATGCATGACCAACTATTTTGGTAATTATGTTTTAAAGATAACAACATCATGTAACAATTGACAACTTCATTAAAATTTTAATCTAGAATTTAACTGTGTTAAATATTATGTTTATTAATGTTGAAATGTTGCCAGCAGGAGAGTATTTGGGAGGATTTGTTTTTTTACCATTTCAGAATTTTCAGTTTTTGTTTGCTAAGATGTAATTAAAAGTAACCCTTCCTAATGTGTTACAGGAGAAGATTTTTTTTGTAAAATAAGTGACAGTAACTATACTAAGCGACCCTTTTCAAAAATAAAAATGACAATAACACGCTACATATACAAAGTAACTTCACAAGCTCTGATATGATTGTAGCTGACCTGAAAGCTACAGCCTTGTTTCGAATGTAAATCTGTTTTTGTAATGACTGTCAAAGAAGCAATGTACTATCCATGCCAAAAATGATCACATTTTCTTTCAAGTAGTTTCAAAATAGCTCCCAGCTAGAGGAAGGGGGGGAAAAACCAGAACAGAACTTTGCTCATAAATGGAACACAACCTATCATTGAGGGGGGGGGGGGGGGGGGGAGTCTGTAGATTATGTCTCTTTAAATAATGCAAAGACCCGTTATTGCTTCCTGCAACTGTGAGTGTTCATGTGCAGTGCATTAAAACACAGACCATTTTCTCTTCTTGTTGTGTTTTATTCATTACTTTTATATACAACATGTCTAGGAAAGAGTGATAAATATTTGAAGTGTGGAGAAATGAATCACTTCTCATGTTCTTGTAAAATACAAGAAATTAAGCACTCTTTTTATTATTGTTCTATTCAATGATCATTAAGAAAATTGGGGAAAATGTATTCAATTTTTCCTTAGCTCCATAATCACTATAATTATAAGAGTATAATTATATCACTTTGCGGTACAAATTCAAAGACAGTGCTGTACATTATTTTCCCCCTCCAATAGTTGAAAGACATTAGTCTACAGCTAGTTTGCATGACCCTAAGAGGCCAGATTTAAATCTGGATAATAATCACCTTAATCATATGTTATTCTCTTTTCACTGCTGTTTTCCAGAAGAGAAATTATTTATATATATATTATATATATATACATACATATATATATACACACACACACACACACACACACACACACACACACACACAATATTACAGGAAAAGATAGGGGGGAAAGGCAAAAGGAACTACTGAACTACAAATATACCTTTGCATTTATTAGAGCATGGCACATTTTGTACAGTGTAGTTAAGAGATCAGCATCTCTTGGGGTTTACAACTAAGCCACTTAAAATCTGCTGTAGACTAAAAGTTGTTTAACGAATGAACCCAAGAGCAAAGCTTCAAAGAAAGGGAGGGGAGAACCATATTTTGTTCCTTTAAAGGTCAGCAGGTTATCCAAATGCAAATATCAATTAATGTACAGTAAATCTATTTATCTTCTACAAAATATCTCCAAATGTGATGAAAGGAAGAAATATTTTCATATTTATCATGGCAGTAAAATAATTTGTAGGGAAATGCTCAGGACCCAGACATTAACTTACAAGGCGTATGCTCACCTGAATGATACCCTAAAACCAAAGTAGCTTTATACTAATGTGACAAAGTCCTTAGCTCTCTGTATATTACAAATCACATGCTTGCTTTCCAGACCAGATAGCTCCACTCACTTTTCAGAAGAATTGCCAGGACTATCCCAGGGCCTAAGGATTCAAGCCCAAAACCTGAGAACTAGAAATGTACAAATTCAATCTAGACAACAAGGAAATTGAATTTGTATATTTCTTCTGTGGTCATTATTTTTGTTTTCTTTATGTTCAGCATCAGACCTGCCTTTGCACTTTCATCTTTGAACTTCCTTATTAACTGTTCCCATTTCTGAATGTCTTCTGGTAATATTATGGTGTCATCCACATATCTTAGGTTGTTAATGTTGCTTCCTTCTATCTTAATTCCTCCTTTTTCTGTTTCTAATTTTGCTTTTCTTATGATGTTTTCAGCATATAAATTAAACAAATAAGGTGATAGGATGCAGCCTCCCCTGACCCCTTTGCTTATTGGGAATAACTCTGTTTCCCTGAATTCTGTTCTGACAGTGACCTCTTGTCCTTGGTACAAATTCCTCATCAGAACTATCATATGTAGTGGCATCCCCATGTCTTCGAGTGCATTCCATAGTTTTTTGTGATCTATACAATCATATGCTTTTGTGTGGTCTATGAAACACATGCTGATTCTTTTTTGGAATTCTTTGGTGCACTCCATTAGCCGTCATATGTTTCCAATGTGGTCTCTAGTGCCCCTTCGTTTCCTGAATCCTACTTGCACCTCTGGGATTTCTCTCTTCATGTATGGTTGGAGTCTATGCTGCAGAATTTTGACCATCATTTTGCTTGCATGTGAGATTAGTGTTTTTGTCCTATAGTTGCTGTAATCTTTTGTATCTCCTTTCTTATGTACTGGTATGTATAGTGAGCATTTTCTGTCTGTTGGCCACCACTTTGTTTTCCATATTATTGGCATATTTCAGTTAACTTATTGCTATCTAAAGTCAAAATCTTATAATTCCTTAGGATTAATCCATGACAGTTATAATGGAATCATAGCATCATAACTGTGCAGTGTGAAAAGAACCCTGCAATATGAGCAGGTTCTTTCTCTGATGATAAACATTTTTTCCCTATCTCTTTTTTTCACTCCTCCATGAAACAGTGTTTTTCATATATCTGCTTACAACAAAAGCAGTTGCCCAACAGAAAGGTTCTTATGGTGAATACTATTTACCTTAAATGCTTTTTATATATTCTACCAGTGGACTGCAATGAAGTAACATGGGTCATCCCCAGAACAGCAAATGCTAGTTAGCCATTGACTCAGCTCCCAATCCCAGCAGGTCAGCAACATAATTCCCAAAGCTGCTTTGACTCACTGTTGATAGACATCAGGAGATATGTATTACCATAATAACAGGCTATTCCTCTCTGAAATTTGCCAGCAGTGCAACAAAACTGTTTCTCAAACTAGTCTTCCAAGATACTTGACTAAGCAATTGTGAGCAGTTGGGCAGTGGTTGGTAGGAGTTCTCCATTATCTTTACAGATGTATGAAATATCTGCCTTTTCAACGTTGGGATGAATGCCTACACAGGGACTAGAGTTGTATGTATGAAAGCAATACATATTGTGTAATGGTATTTATTGTTTATTTAGTAAAATATTTGCTTAGTGCCTTTCAAAAAAAGTTTGTTTTCTGCAGCTCCAGAGAATGGCACCTGGAGCAATGGATTCAAACTATAGGAAAAGAGATTCCACCTCAACATTAGCAAGAACTTCCTGACAGTAAGAGCTGTTCACAGTGGAATATACTCTCTTGGAGTCTAGTGGAATCTCCTTCTTTTGAGGTCTTTAAACAGAGACTGGATGGCCATCTGTCAGGGGTGCTTTGATTATGTATTCCTGCATGGCAGGGGGTTGGACAGGATGGCCTGTGAGGTCTCTTCCAACTCTATGATTCTATTATTCTAACTCACCATGGCCCCTGAAGAGATTCACAAGAGATAAAAAAAAAGCATCCTTTAAAACACCCTGATAGTGAGCTTTGATGTCTAATGTAGCCATCTTAACACATTTTTTCATGTATCAATGAAGAGGATGGGATTGTGCTTTGATGGCTCAACTATTAAAATCCCTCTGTTGGGAGGGAGTTCCACAGCTAAGAAGCTGCTATTGAGAAAACACTGCTACATGTGGTCAGCAAACTTGACTCCTCAAAATGCTGAATTCTTAATGGTTTCTGATTCTATTGCTAGCTTTTATTGCTACCTAAACTAAGAGAGAGAAGCAGCATGGAGTAGTGGTTAGAGTGATTGACTATGACTCTGGAGATCATGGTTCAATTCCCTCCTTGGTCTTGGAAACCCACGTGGTGACCTTGGGTGAGTCACTCACACCCAGTCCCAGAAAACTCCATTATAGGTTTGCCCTAAGGTCACCATACATCAGAAATAATTTGAAGGATCACAATAGTAACAAAATTAAGAGTGTGGTGTAGTGGTTTGAATGCTGGACAACAGCTATGGAAACCAGGGTTTCCATTTCAAACATGGAAATCCACTTTGGGCAAGTCACACTCTCTCAGCCTGAAAGGAAAGCAAAAGCAAACCCCTTCTTGCCAAGGGCCCCCTTATGATAGGTTCACTTAGGGTCACAATTAGTCAGCAATTACTTGAAGACATGCAACAACAACAATAACAACTTTAGAAATACTATCCTGCCAACTTTTTTGGTTTTTAATTGTTATAATTATTGACCATGAATTGCCAAATTTCTGCTTATATTTCTAATTGTTTTCTGTATCTCCAACTTTGTTATTACTATCATTGCAAGGTTATGCTGTTATTTAACTAGTTGACCTTCATTCATTTCTTTATGGTCATTTAGGCTATGTTTAGGTACTTCACATTTATTTCACAGGGTTGGGTGTCCCCCCATCCATATTTTTTTTGTATGTAATTATATTAGCTTTGTGTCACTTTTGCCAAATCTATACATAATAGAGAGGTTTTTATTACTATATTTCATGGACATCTTCTTTATTGATTTCTACTGCAGCCATGGGCTTTCACGCATTTTGTTTTTTGCTGTCTGCTTTTGACTGCTGCCCTTCAACATTATTAGGATGGTTCTTATGCCACTGCAATTCCCTATTCTTCCTCACAACTGCAAGTATGGGCAGGAGATGTAAGAGAGCACGAGGAAAATGTGCAGCCATGCAAGCTGCAACATCACTGTTTCTTCTCCAATGAAAACATAAGACAGGTGTGAGGACAATGAGAAGATGGCAGTGACAAGTCCTTCCTGTTAGAGGGAATAAAGCAACTTCAGCAGAGCACATTTAGAGTAGCTATTTCAACCAATCACCCTCACATTAAGGAGCCAGCATGACAAACAGCTCTCAGATCAATTGACATCTCACTACAGACTTGATTGAAAGATGGATTACGTGCTGTGTATTTACCATTAATTTATGTTGGCGAAGAATGGCCTCAGAGGGAGCGATCAGGCAGACCCAGCAACATCGGGGACTGCCTGAAGGAAGAGGCCCCTCCCTCCTTAACTGTCACCTTGGCCTCAGAGGGAGCGATCAGGCAGACCCGGCAACATCGGGGACTGCCTGAAGGAAGAGGCCCCTCCCTCCTTAACTGTCATCTTGGCCTCAGAGGGATCGATAAGGGCAGACCCAGCAACATCGGGGACTGCCTGAAGGAAGAGGCCCCTCCCTCCTTAACTGTCACCTTGGCCTCAGAGGGAGCGATCAGGCAGACCCGGCAACATCGGGGACTGCCTGAAGGAAGAGGCCCCTCCCTCCTTAACTGTCATCTTGGCCTCAGAGGGAGCGATCAGGCAGACCCAGCAACATCAGGGACTGCCTGAAGGACGAGACTTCTCCCTCCTTTAACTGTCACATTGTATTTGTATTGTACTACAATTTTTTACTGTACACCACTATGATCATTGCGGAATAGCGGTCTATAAATAAAATGTATTATTATTATTATTATTATTATTATTATTATTATTATTATTATTATTCGGCAATAATAATGAAAAAGCTGATTTTAGGAACAGAGGCCAAACTAGGGACTCCCAATTTGTACTATAGAGAGTGGAGGAGGAAAGGGCATAAGGGCTAGTGTTTTTGAACCCAAGAATAATAGGAACAGGTCCTGTGACCAGCACTTTAATCTTGCAGTACACGATCCTGTTTCTCTTCTGTTTTAAAGACCAATCTGTTTGTAACAATTCTCTTTCCAGACTACAAAATCTTCGTAGCATAAAATGACTGTGATTTATTTTCCTTCAAAGAAAGGACTGCTTGAAACTGGCAGAATGGCCAACTCTTGAATCTTTAAATGACAAGGGAAAGGGTTATGCTGCTGTAGTTTTTAGTAACATTTGTATGCAAAGCCCAAGCGGCACATGCAATGACAACTGAAATCCTATAACTAGATTGCCTGATTCAGACATAAGGCTAAAGTATTGTTAGCAGCCATGAAAATCATCCACTTCCACTTCTAAGCTATAAAAATGTCTTGTAACACTCAAATACAGAGGATTGATAAATTGATTAAAGCCAAACGTGTAAAATCTGTGGCCCATAGGTTGTTGCTGTTCTTCAGATTCCATTATCCCTGACCATTATGGGATGATATTTATATGAATTGGAGCCCAGAAACATTCTAATGCACACAGTTTCTACACCTGTGGTCAAAGAAATAGTTTTACAATTAGCCAGAATAAGAAACTAGAGTTTGAATACAATTCTTCCAAGTTTGGCCATCACAAGGAATTCTGGCAGGTTACCTTATAGGCAGAAAGAGGAAACTTTGTCTTCTCTTCAGATTCACTGAAAAGTTGGTATGTAAGTCTTCACTAATTTTGTTCTTGAAGGAAGCAATGAGTAAAGTTAGCAGTTTTCTTCCAGATGTGATACAGTATTTGAAAATGAAGTTTTCAAAGATTATTTGCTTATTCAGGACTTATTCTCCATTCAATTCACACATGGTGAATTGGCATTTTCTACATAGGAAAAGAACATTTTCTGCAGAAAATGGTGCTTTCTACCAAAAAAGATGGACATTTTGCACAGAAAGTTTGTCTGTCCAACTGTTTCCTGACACTCGAGAACTGCAAATTGTTTTGAATATCATTTCCATCCCTCCTAGAAAGTAGGTCCCAAGTGGAATTTCTTGCTGTGTGAACATTCATAGCATGGAGCTGCAGATGAACAATCTTAGAAGAATTGTTCTGGTATCAGTACTTTTCTTTTACAATGTTCAGCTGCTCACACATCTGTATGCTCAGCAGTGGATCCTTGTGCCCTTATTTTCATGGATCTGTCTCACAGGCCATTCCCTTGTTCTTGTGGCATCACCACTGGCCTGGTTTTCTCTACAGAAATACAAGAGAGGCACTGTGAGGTACATTTCTCTGAGTTGTACAAAGCCAACCTCCCACAGCGGATATTTCATTTAAATAACCCCAGTGGAGAAAATGGACTTATAATTATTCTGTTATGAATGTTTGTAGTTCCATTTAGCTTCTGCAAAGCCTTTGGGTCTCTTCTGTTTTGCTTTTTCACTTTTTTTAATAGTCAAGAAAAGGTACCAGCCTGACAGATTCAAGTAATCTATGTCTTTCACTTTGATCTTACACATCAGAAATGTAAATGCAGATCCCTTCAACAACCTTTTGTTGAGCTCTTGCCCTTTGATCAAACCTGTTCATTTCAGTGTGTTTGCTATTATGTCTCCTTTCCAGAGCCGTTAATGGGCTATTAAGGCTAATCAGAGACCTATACAATTCAACAGTTTTACCATTCTACTGCTCACAGAGAAATGTGTAATCCTTTCCATTTTAGTTTCACCCATTGATGTGATAATATGAATAGTTAATTACATTTCTAGGTCTGCCTGGCACCAAGAGATATTGTGCTATGATTGACCCAAAGGTCCATCTCAGTCATATGGATAGCCTTGTAGAATTGGTCAAGTTTACATAAAGAGAAAGTCCAGATTCTACCCTAGTGTTTCCTGTGTGGCAGCAATTTCTTTTGCTGATATTCTGACCTTTCTTCAGATGCTAGTGATGCAATTCTTTGTCAGTTTTATTTCTAAAGAAAGCAATAAGTAAGTTTAGTAATCCCTCCACTGTGACAATCCCCTCCCCCCCCCCAAAAAAAAAAACTAAGACTTTTTTGAAGACCATTCACAACTCAGGACTCATCTGCATAAAATTCACTTTTTCTGGAGAAAATAATATTTCTGGACATAAATAATATTTTCTGATGAATTCAACATAGACAACAAGGTAATCAAAATAAAGATTTTCCATAACTTGGAGCAAAAACTGATCAGAAAGGAGACTGCAGTCAAGAAATAAGAAAAAGACTAGTGATGGAAAGATTAGTGAAAAAAGAACTAACCAAGATCCTAAAGAGTAAAAATATACAACTGAGCACTGAAGTTAGAATCAGCCAGTCGATTGTATTTCCCAACATCATGTACAGATGTGAGAGCTAGATGATGAATAAAGTGGATAAAAAGAAAATCAGCTCCTTTGAGTTCTGGTGCTGGAGGAGAGTGCTGACGATTCAGTGGACAGCCAAAAAGAGTTGAATCTACAAGACCTAAGCAGAGCAGTAGAGGATAGGGGGGCTTAGAGATGTCTTATTCACAGGGTCACCATGGGTTATGGTTGACTCAAGGGCAGCTAACAAAAACAATGCAGGAAATGCTGTTTTCTTCAAAAAGAAACTGCAAGCAAATTTTGTGGGAGGAAAAATCCCAAATTATGAAGATTATCATGCAGAATTGTCATTGTCAGGGTTTCCTGACCTTCAAAAAACACATTTTGTGAACATTTTTCTAATATTTTTTCATATTATTTCCATCCCGACCAGACACTTGGGGTTATTATTTGTCGTATTTTATCTTCACAGCAACCTCATGGGATATCATGGACTGCAGGAGACCAGCTGGGAGACACTCAGTCCACTTTGATGTGTAGCAATCCAAACGTAGAAATCCCATTTTCTAGTTTGGCACTGCAACTACTGTACTAAACATCCATGGTGCAAATCAAACATTGCCTTTGACTTCTTCTTGGAATGGACTGGTATCCAAAAGTGGCATTAGTAGTTATTTGTAATTATGCAAGGTAGTGCTGGGTGTTGGTGACTGTGTTCTCTACTTATTTTGAAAATCACGTCCTGTGAATGAAGAGGCAGAGTACTGTGGAATCCTTTCTCTTCCTTTTCCAACAATTACACACTTCAGGGGATTTAAGAAATAGTTTTTTGTGGGTTTTTTGGGCTATATGGCCATGTTCTAGAAGAGTTTCTTCCTGATGTTTCGCCAACATCTGTGGCTGGCATCTTCAGAGAATTCTGTGAAGATGCCAGCCACAGATGCTGGCGATACATCAGCAAGAAACTCTTCTAGAACATGACCACATAGCCCGAAAAACCCACAAAAACTATGGATGCCGGCCAAGAAAGCCTTCACATTTAAGAAATAGGCAACCAAAAGAATGCTGTTCCTCTGTTAATAGGTCACTCTAGGACAGAGTGCATCATGTCCTGTTTCCATTTTGAGAAAGACTAAAGGAAAGAACAGATATATTTATAGACAGTATGGGATTCTGGGGTGTTTGTGGGGGTCTTTGCACACATTTGTGGAGGGGGGTTCTGATATGGTTGGCAAGGGAAAGGTGCCTGATAATTATGCAAAAATATTTGTAGAGAAAATTTGGAGAGGGGCTTCAGACTACAGATGTCATAGCTGCCTCAAGAGCTATTCTTTGCCTACCTCTGCTCTAGGGATTTGGGGGAGGGGGGAATGTGTACAGTTAACTCCCACAGTACTTTCCTCCCATTAGAATCACTGGATAAAGAACAGACAGTATCCTGAACTGCTCTGAATGCTGCAGGGCCCTCTTTTCAAATTTAAAATAAAATAGAAATGCACATACAAACACCTTACATAATTAAATGTACGAGCTAATAAGTAATGTAACAGTTAATGTAACATGATTGCAGATAATCATGATGGGGCATGTATTTCAGGGCCTAATAAGTAATCAAATGTGTTACTTTTGAAAAGAAACATTCTAGGCATTGGTTCACTGTGACTGGCAGCATCTCCCTAAGGTCTTAGAGGTGCCATTCCCCAGCTTTATCTTGAGATGCTGAGGAGTGAACCTGGGACCTTGTGCATCAAAAGAGATGCTACAAATCTTGCCTATTTGTTTAATTTGCTTTTAAAAAAACATTTCTAATACAACTTTTAAAGTAAATTTCCAAGGATGCTCATATAGTCATTTTCAGTCAGCAGTCAAAATATAATATACTATAAACTGAAACAACAACTAAAAAGATCATCAAGTAAAAATTACAAAATAGAAGATTTGCACAAATTTAACTTCTGTGGACAATCATAGATAATCCTTCATATAAACATTTAGGACATTCAAAACTGAGTCCAGAAATGCACTTGCAAATGCAATCACTTCTTGTCTAAAAAATTGTATGGCTTACAGCATCTTTACTCATTTGATTTATACCCCATTGTTCCTTCCCAGAAAAGAACTCAAGACGGCGAAGAAGAAGAAGAAGAAGAAGAAGAAGAAGAAGAAGAAGTTAAACACATAGAATAAACCAAGCATTAGAAATAAAACCAAATAAACGTAAAAAGTAGCAATGACACCAAGAGGAGGGAAGCATTTTCCTGTTGATATTTTAACAAAATTTGCCAATAGATTGACTTGTTTTTGTTTTTGAATCTTTCAGGGAAAAATTAAAATGCCAAAAGTGAAAGGGCCAATACAGACAACTGAACTCATAGAATAATTTCTTTCTGTTTTAAAGTGAGCTTTCTCTAGCAGGATTATGTGACCCTAGCAAGTTCTGCTTTTTTTGCACAAGCTTTCTCCACATTTGAAAGGGGAAGAAGTCATTGTAAATCATTTCCCCACTATAAGCCATTTATCATATGCTCATATGATTTAGAGGCTTATTAACTTCTGGATAGAATTTTCCACATTCAACAATCTCGATCAAATGAACAATATTTAAGATGGCTGTGTGAAATTTAAAAATACTCCACTGAGATTTGCCATAATTTTCATGTCGAAGATAATTAGCTTCATAACCACATTAGAATGTGGGAAATTTATTAACAAACATTTAACAACACATTTAAATCAAACCGTTACAAAAAAACTGTGGTGACAATCTTGTATAACAATCATACAATCAAGAAGGTTGCTCATCATGCCTTAATGAATTACCTTATGTTCCTTTTAATTTACAATAATTGTCAGCTGTAGCTCTAAAATCATGACACCTGGACACTTGAAACTTGCCATGAGTGTTAACAAAGTATTAGAAATGTTCATTGGGGCATTATTTGACTTTGAAAATACAATAATTAATTTTAATTAGTTAAAATGTATGTGCCAGTGCATTTAAAGCATATAATATCTTTTTCCAGTCACTAGAAGGCAGTCTTCCTTTAACCAGTGTATCTCTTTTTAGTCAGTATTATCTGAAACTATGGGTCAGTTGTCCAAGGCACAGATTATATGCTTCACAGGCATGATGTGCGGAAAGCCCTTCCTCAGGAGCAGACTGTAGGGATGCACCATGGTAGGTGTGTCTACTGATCTCAGAGTCCGGTGCCAGATAGTGGCTCCCATAGCAGTGGGATGGTGAATCTACTCTGATTTAGGCTAAACTTTAAAGGTAAAATTAAATCTTTCTTATTCTTGCTGTGTGCCTTCAAGTCATTTTGAACTTATGGCAACTGTAAGGCACTGAATCTATCATGGGGTTTTCTTGGCAAGTTTCTTCAGAGGGGGGTTGCTACTACCATCCTCCGAAGCTCAGAGATTGTGACTTGACCAAGGTCACCTAATGGGTTTCCATATCCAAGCAGAGATTCAAACCCTGGTCTCCAGGTTTCTAGTCCAGTGCTCAAACCACTACAAGACACTAGCTCTCTCAGAATAACATGGTAACTAGATTGACCATTCCTCTGAAATGGAAACCACTACCTGCCACTGCAGACATCATGGCTTCATTCATATAACACAGAAACAATGTGTCTGACTCTGACAAAATGTTTCCAGGTATCCATCTTTTCCAAGCTGGGACATGTCAGACACATTAGCCAATTAGAAATAATGTCAGATTTCACAGGCAAGCTAAGTAACCTTAAGACATTAGAGAATAAGTATTCAAAAATTATCCTGTTGTCTTCCCTGGCTGACAAACACCACACATTTTCCCCCTAGGAGTATAAGATTACACTAGAATTAATTGGCTCTATAAAAAGAGAGAGAGCGAGAGAGGGGGAGAATGAGAAAGAGAGAAAGCCCATTAAAACCATGTTTAGCAGCTGGATTCAACATCTGCTTTGACTAGGCCATTAATGCTTGATTAATGAGTTAATTTATAGGACTTTCTGTAAAAATATCAAGCGCACCTAAGTAATTGAGGAATTACAAGAGTCCAATTCTCAGGTCACTCTTCCAAATGACTTGTCTACTTGACAACTAAAAAAAAAATCTTAAAAAAAGATGAACCATCTTTCCCCAACAGCCCATTAAAAACATTTTTACTTTATCATTTATTTAAAAATATATACATAGCATTTAGGTTTGGCATGTCAGAGCAAATGGTATACTTTGCCACAGGTGACACTGGTATTCTATCATGCAGCCTAAAATATAATATGTACAGCCCATATTTAAGAAAACAAGCACTGGGTGAGGTGCATACAAACAATGACCTCTGGGACTACTAGGTCTCCAAGTACATGGAGATTGGACCCAAGGCATTCTGGGAATCAGTAGCACCTGATGTAGCCAGTTCACTTAATAGAATATCAGTTCTTGGAAGCTAGAGACCTGCTTCTCCTCATTGCTGCAGACACTCATCCATCACCTTGACCTGCTTACATCTCAGCCATCTGGAAAACTTACCTGGGGGGCATTTGGCTGGTGCTTGTGGGCCTAGATTTAACTTGGCAAAACTGATCACAACCACTCTCATGGGATGACACCAGTGGGTACTGGGAGAGAGTACCTCCAATATAATGTCACCCCTGAACATTACATATGGATAGAAACACTTAAAATCAGGGATGCATCTGTGGAAGCTGCATCCAGTCCATTTTGCCATCTCAAGGGGGCACCTATAACTTAAAAACTTGAAGTGAGTAATGATCACTCCTAACGTTTGAAAAAGAATTTGCCAAGACCACAAATAGACTGGGGAGGGGAAACAGCTTTAAAATGGACAATTCCCTATCCTGTCAAGATTCCTTAAATTTGCTGTATTTTACACACAAATCTGTAGTTTGAGTAGACACGCACACATGCCCATAAATATATTTATCTTTCAGCTAGGGCATAGCTATCACAACCCCATTTTCATGGAAGCTGGTCAGTGACAAATATAACCCAACTTTTCTTTTGGGAGGTGTGTCTAAAAGTGTCCATTCAAGAAAACTGGATAATGAAGATGGAAAATATTGGGCCTGAACAGACAGGCCAAAATAAAGCTGCTTTGAGCCATTTTTGAGGTATGCTGTTTAAATGATGCATGTGTCCTAAGAGGCTGGAAGCTGCGCCAAAGCCACACTCCAATCCTAAGGTCCAAAGCACAGCTTTGGCGTGGTTTCTGGCCTCTTAGGACGTATGCATCATTTAAATAACATATCTCCAAAGTGACTGAAGCAGCTTTATTTTGGCCTGTCTGTTCGGGCCCTATTTTCACTTTTCCTGAAATCCGTGGGATGTTCTAAATAAGCAGAATATCTCACTTTTGTTTTCATTTTTCACTACACAGATGAAATGGCAACATAAATGATTGTCATGTTACTTGGAAGATTGCCTTCTCTCACATGGAGATCTTCACATTCTTCCTCCAGACTATCTATCTATCTCTATTTCTGTATCACCGATTCACAGTGACCCTGTGGATGAAACATCTCCAAGACTCCTTGTCTTCTACTGCTCTGCTTAGGCCCTGTGAATTCATGCCGTGAGCTCCTTTATAGAGTCTATCCATCTGGCATGCAGTCTTCCTCTCTTTCTACAACCCTCCATCTTTCCTAGCACATTTTTCCATTGAGTCATTTTTTCTCATGACATAACGAAGGTACAACAACCTCAACTTTATCGTCTTCCCAGCCCACAAAAGCTATTGAGGTAATGAAAAAATAAAAAACAATAAAAACAATAAAAAGATAAAAACATTTTTAAAATGCATTAAGATACTCTCTAAAAAAAACTCTCCTAAAAGCAGTCTAAAAACTATCCTAAAATCCAGTTTTGAAATAGTTAAAACTGCAGTTTAAAACACTGAATTCCATGTGGGATAGCACTGTTTTGGCTGACCACTAAAAGCTTAAAGGAGATGGGCCAGCCTAACTTACTGAGGGAGTTTCATAGACAAAACATTGCTACAAAGAAAGCCCAACCTAAGTTCATGAAATGCTGGAAGACGCAACAGAGCCTCATCTTAAGATCTCAAATTTCTGGCAGGCTCATATGGTAGGAGGTGGTCTTTCAGATATCTTGGGAGTTATCAGATATCATTTAGGAATTTGTAGGTCAACACAAGCACCTCCGATTGAGATTGGAAGCAAATAGGAAGCCAATAGAGTTCTTACAGGACTGGTGTTACATGGTCTCAAGGGCAGTTTGCATAGAGTGCATTACATATGTCTAATCAAGAGGTAACTAAGACATGAAACATTGTGGCCAAGTCTGCCTTCCCCCCAAAAGGGTGCAGCTGACACACCAGTTGAGGTTAGGCAAAGGCACTCCTGGCCACTCCAGCAATCTGACATTCCAGGATCAGTATTGGGTCCAAAAGCACCTCTAAGCTATGAACCTGATCTTTCAAAGGAGGAGCAACCCCATTCAGAACAAGCTGGGATCCCAATCCCAGGACAGTTTTTCTATCAACCAGCAGCATTTTTGTCTGAATTAATCTTCTGTCTATTCACTTGCATCTAGTCTTTACTGCATCCAGACAATGATTCAGTGCTATCACAGCCTCTTTGGCATCTAATAATAATAGCAATAACAATAAAACTTTTATTTCTATCCCACTTTTTGTCAAGACAATTAAAGTGGCATACAAAGATTAAAATACCTCAATATATACACATCTCCCTCCTATTGTTAAGAAGAGATAGACCTGGATATCTTTAGCATACCGATGTCACCAAACCTCAGTACTCTGAATGACTTCTCCCAGTTGCTTCATGAAAATTTTGAAATGCATAGGGGACAATATTGATCCCTTTGGAACCTCTCAGGCTAATGGGCAAAAAGCTGAACAAGAATGCCCCTGTGCTACCTTCTGGGAATGTCCAGCCACAAAAGACTGGAGCCACTGTAAAGCATTGTCTCCAAGTCCCATATCAGCCAAATAGCTCAGAAAGATACTATGGACCATGGTATCAAATGCCACTGAAAGATCCAGGAGGATGAATTCCCCTCATCCAGCTCCCATCTTCTATTGATTCACTCCCTAATCCAACTTCCACTGTAAGTCATCCACCAAGGCAACAGAGGCTGTTTCTGTCTCCTAACTAGGTGTAAACCGTGATTGGAATGGGCCCATGTAATGTGTTTCATCCACAAAATCCTGGAGTTATGTTGCCAATACTCACTCTAAGACTACTTAGAAAGGAGAGATTAGAGACTGTACAACCAGACCCAACTTTCTCTGATATATTTCATTGCTGAAATTTTTATGACACATATCACTGCACCCTGTTTTCTGTAAGACTCAACTACAACAGAGCAAACAGAGTGAATAGTAAATCATCTCATATATTACCCCATAATTCATACATTAACGTTAATGGGAATCAGAGAAGCATACCAAAAGGTAACTATATTTCAGAACGCAAGCACCAAGTCTTCTGTTTTGCATTTTGATACTAAGGGTGAAGGTTAGGGAAAGAAGTGATTCACTGGTCTTGCATATATTACCATCACCCTATTATAAAAAGCAGCATAGTTTAATTCTAGATAGGGCTTAGCACACAACAACAACAACAAGAACAGGCACTCCTTACATTGCCAAATTGGTCGAATGTTCTTCAGGTAACAACACAAATGGATTTAGTTCTCTGAGTGATTAGAAACTTGAGGTGTCTTTGGAATACATGTATCAGTTTAATTACAAATATATAAGCAAGGGTCGGGCCCTTTCCCAATGTACAATTGTACCAATGTGATTCATCCCATGGGATCCTGAAAATGTGTCGTTTATGGAACAGTCTTCATAATTCTCAGGCAGAGTTGTAGTGCCTCACAAAACTAAATGACCCTGGATCCCACAGTTTGCAATCATGGAATCATAGTGCTATACTGGTCTAGGTAAAAGGGTCCTCAAGACTTTCTGGTATATCTTTTCTGAGACAAAAAAAAAAGATTAGAAAATTACTGACTAGAGGAAATCTGTAGGATCAGCAAGTCACCTTTTAAATCTGTTGCAGAGCATTTCAGTATTGCATAACATAAAGAAAAGCAACAACATTTTCAAATCACCAAGAACTTTAGAGTTCGTTATTTTAAACATCTGGAAGTCTGCGTAGTCCCCAGAGAACTCCAGGCACAGAAGAAATGGCCCAAGAACCTGCCACAGTTCCCCCCCCCCCCCCCGAAATAAGCACTAGTGCACATAGGAGAGATTTCTGCAGCCCTCGGAGATGCAGCACCAACTTTTCCAGATTAAATTATTTCTTCTCTATTATGGCTAATATTTTGTCTTAAAGTCACTGCACTAGATATTGGGTGAAAAAATCAGCTCTCCAAACCAGCTCAACCAATTGGAGAGGATTAGCTTGCAACCATCGCCAGAGTTGCCACTATCAGGGGAAACAGCAAGTTACAGGCAGTTCATTTTACAAAAACTTAATGGAGTGTAAGGCTCTGGCTGTTTAATACAAGCACTGTCAAGGTATCTAACCGTAAAAGTCTCAACTGTCACCTTTGATAAGCTGTGCAGAATTATTTGTCACACAACAATAGATAAAAGACTTGTAGCAAGGTGCATGGTGGCACAAGCATGGATCTTCAGATGGCAACTGTCGACAGCACACATACTGTACATTCTCAGAAGTAAGACATAACACACATTGAATCATGGATGGTGAATCACTGAATCATGAGTGGTGGGTTTATGAAGCATTTTTCATTTAAATTGGGTTTTTGAACTTAAACCCCTTTCTAAACTTTCTGAACTTTCCAAAACCTGTTAGATGGTGCTGTGATCAAGCTGAAGATGTTCCAAAGTTAGCCTAACTGTTACCCTCTTTCCTTCCCTCCTATTCACTTCTGTTTTGCTGGTTTCAAACTGTGTAGGAAAGATAAGAAAACAGGTACTGTGGCCATTATCATTCTGTGCATCAGAGGGAACCAAGTCAAACTAACTTGAAATATCAAATCAGCACAGTAAAAGAATAGAAATGCCAAGCCCCAAAGTAATTTCATACAGAGGGAATTTCTGATCAAAATGTTCATGGTGATCTTGAGATTAAGAATGATGTGAGAGATGTATCTGAAAGAGATGTTATAGAAATTGTAAACTTCATTTACCTTCACACTGACCGAGTAATGTAAGTCAATCACAACAAATAAGTAATATTTTGAGAGTCCATAAACAACTGTGTCCTAGAACAGTTAGTTGTGGGGAAAAAACAGTGAGGTGACTGTATTTTAAATGTAGAGCTTGAAGGGATCTAGGTACAACAACTTGTACCAATGGCCCTTCTTATCCACAGATTTTTTATCCACAGGTTTATCTAACCACAACTTGAATATATATATATATATATATATATATATATATATATATAGTCCAAGAAGCAAACCTTGATTTTGTCATCATATATAAGGAACACATTTTCATTATGCCATTATATTTAATGGGACTTGAGCATCCATGGAATTTGGTTTTCATATGAGGTCCTGGTACTAAACCCAAGCAGATACCAAGGGCCCACTGTTATTACAGTCAACCCTTCAGGACCCCTGAGAAAGTGGAAAATGTGTGAATATCTCTAGACATGCCCCCCCAAACCTTAACTCAGAGGCAAAACAGACAGCCCCGATAGAGTGGCATCCTGCCACCCCTTTCAGCACCAGATCAAGGCTGTGGCAACTGCATGCTTTGGCCCCAATCTGGCAATTTGCCAGCTCAAAAAGAGGCAACAAAATGCCACTCCTTTCAGAGCTGGCAAAAAGGTGCCATTGCCATGGCAGCAGCACTTTTCAGCGCTCCTTTCAGCCTGTGGCGTATGAACACTGCACCAAAGGAACACTGTTATGCTACCCGCTGTGACTGGTATGAGGGCATTGTTGGAGCCTGCAGTGTCCAAGCACCATGCTCCTATGCCACCTCCACACCAGCACTTCAAGACAGTCTGTTTAGCCCCTCATCTTTCTTTCTATGGGCTAAGGAACTTTTGTCCTGCCATTGTGGAGCATGCCAGGTCTAACAGTCCTGGATGTGATTACAGAGGAGGAAAATGTGGTGAGGGTGACCAGTGTCAGGTGAGACTCCAGGGTTGAAAGCCGGGATACTCTGTGTAATTTTATGCATTTACAGCTTACTAAACTTTTTTTAAAATTTCTTTATATTTTCTAGTCTATGCATGCCATTTGTGATTTCCAACAGCAGGCCACAAAATATACATACATACATACATACATACATACATACATACATAAATCTCCATTTAATTATTGATGGCAAACTCACAAATAATCAAATGTGTGAAAGTTAAACCAGCAAAAGCTGAGGTTTGACTGTAATCCCTTTACACTATAAAGCTGTGAATGGCAAAGGATGTTTTTCTCCCCCAGTGAAATTGTAATTGTAAAAAAAATCTGTCATGAAATTTGGCCTAAGTAAATGATGGTGGAGGATCATCATATGGTTTGAGTGCTAGCTCATGGTGTATCTTGTGTTCTCTTGTGGGTATTGGAACACTAATGAAGAGAGTAGGTTTTATACCACAGGCCATGAGTTTGCAGCATTAAAATGAGTTTTAAGAACAACTAAATATAAACATTCTAGTTACTTTTGAGAAACAGGAAAGTTACTTTTTTAAAATAACCTATAAAGAGAGCTAACTACTATGTATTAAAACATTACAGAGTGATTTCACTCTTTTAGTCCAAACTCAAGGTTCATCACTTTGCCTAGGTCTTTTAAAGTTCAGATTAGTACATAGAACAAATCATTGCCCCATCAATACTGGAGCCTCAACTGCTTCTGAATCCCATGTGGGTCATCCATGTCAGCTTTAGAATGGAAAATAACCACACTGTTGTTCAGTGAAGGAAATCCACATGGCACTCACACAGCTGAGCAACTGCTCAGAATTAAGGACTTTATTATCAAGTCACTGGGTTTGTCTTTGCAATGATGCAGAATATGAAAGCCACCTCCCTAGAGACCAAATCTTCATTGCTGCTACCCTGTCACAGAACACTTTTACTCTGGTTGAGAAATTAATCCACTTAATCTAAGGTAATTTAATTTTACCTTCATTTTCTCAGAGTGGGTTTTATTGACAACAAATTCAAAGTGGCTTTAAAAGACAGGGAAAAACACAGTATTTGGCTCTCAGCAAAGTACCCTGACATGGCATCAGTTCAGCCATTATAAAGAGATCAACTTTTTGGTTTCTTTTAGCTGGTCACTTCCTGACAATAACAACAACATCATCTAGCCTTTTCCCTCCCAAAATTCCACAAAGTAAGTATAACATAACTAAAAATATGCAAAGGTTGACATCAAAAATAGAATTAAACTGTTCACAATATGTAAACCATTTCAAACATAAACCTAAAAAGAATTTAAAAAGCAGTTAAACAGTTCAATAAAAACATTAAAAGCAAGATACTACCCTCTAAAGCTTTTTCTTTAAAAGCTTTCAATTCTAGAGGCTTGCTAGGGTTGGTTTTTTTTTAAAGGGGGGTTGCCTCTTGAAGGAAGGAAGGGTGGTAAGGGGAGTCATTTTGGTTTCCTTGGGATGGGCATTTCAGAGCCTATGGTAGACAACAAGCCACCCTCCTTCTTAGTCCTTTTGATACTTCAATTTGTTATGCAGAGAATCCAGTTGTATTTGCATGACAACTGCCTTTTCTTCATTCAGACAGACTTCACCCTCAAGATCTTTATTCTTGGTTGTTTGTTAAAACAAAAAACAAAACAAAATGCTTTCTTTCTTTTTAAAAGCATATTGGTTAAAGCTGAAATAAAATGAGATGCCCGAGGTTGTACAAAAAAAAAAGTCTTACAAGAAATGAAGGAAGAGTTCTGAATTCTCAAATGTTTTCTCTATCCCTAGGCAGCAGCAGGCTGCAAACAATCTTATGCTCTCAAGAACACCCAGTGAAAGACTGATGGATCTTTCTGGTTTTCACCTGCTATGCAACAAAGGTCTCTGGATGTCCAGTTATTAAAGAACCTAAGCAGAGGCGTGACTTGGTTCACTAAAAAATTAGCCTTCATTTCCAAAATGTCTGTGCTTCTAATCAGGCAATCAATTAAGCATGTAATCATCTAGAGTCTGGAAGGGTCATAATGATGCAAAATATATAGTTCATCCAAAATTCATCTGAATCTGCCTACGCTCATGATTTCAAATTGTTTTAAACTGTTTTAAACTATAGTCACCCCTCCGTTTTTGCAAGGGATCCATTCCAGATCCCCCCACGAAATGTAAACCTCCAATATCCAAGCTCCATTGGCTCGATAGGCAGTGCATGCCCATTGGTGCACCCCCCCCCCCATTTTATCCCCTCCATTTGCCACTCACACATAAGCAAGGGATGTGAATCCCAAGCCTGTGAAAACAGAGGGGTGACTGTACTTTTAACTGTTTTAACTCATCAAATTGTTTAATATGTTTTTAATATGTTTTAAGTTATTTGGACTGTTTTTAAATTGTTCCAATTAGATTAAATGGATTTTATTTCTGCATACCCTATCCTGACATCCAGAAAGAGACACACACAGAGAGATCAAGGTGACCTTCGAATTACTTAAGTGAACTGCACACTATTCTCAGATTATCAGTTTACTTCTATATAGTGTTAATGAGTGGCTACCATGTCAATGGGGCAGTATGTTGAGTCCATGCTTTAGTCTCAGTTAAAAGTGAGATATCCAGGGTATTCCTTACCTGCTACATAGGTTCAAGCATCTTGGTTAGCTCTTTTAAATTGTGAACTTCCAACTACACTTGCATTGGCTTTTGAGGGAGAGAAGAGCAGCCTGGAACAGCACCATAATTTCTGGCCCAGCAGCTGATGAAAGGTCACCCTCCATTTCAACTACCATTGGTCTGGCCTCTGAGGGGTAGAGGAGCACCTAGTACAGCTCCATCTTGCCTTCACCCAGAAGCTAATGAGAAGCCTTCCCTCCATATCCTGACTGCCATAGCACTGGTCTAGAGAGAGATAATTCAAGCCAGCATCAGCTGAACTTAATCCCCTCATCTACCGCCATTCTGTTTCTCTAATATATCTATATCTATCACACACACTTGAGAACAAGAATTATTTCTTAGCCAACCCGGAGAGATTTTTTTGGCTGAAAGGTAAGGTCTAAATACTTTAAATAAATGAAATGAAATGCAAAGCCACATAAAAGGGAAAGAGAATGGGGAAGGAAAACAGCAAAACCAACATGTGGGTTTTTGATATCATAGATCATAGAATCATAGAGTTGGAACAGACCGCACAGGCCATCCAGACCAACCCCCTGCCATGCAGGAAATCCAAATCAAAGCATTCCCAGCAGATGGCCATCTAGCCTCTGCTTAAAGACCTCCAAGGAGGGAGATTCCACTACACTCTGAGGAAGTGTGTTCCACTGTCGAACAGCCCTTACTGTCAGGAAGTTCTTCCTAATATTGAGATGGAATCTCATTTCCTGTAACTTGCATCCATTGTTCCGGGTCCTGTTCTCTGGAGCAGCAGAAAACAAGC
>NC_056524.1:258275813-258290253 GCF_019175285.1 Sceloporus undulatus | reverse complement strand
TCTTTCTTTCTAACCTACCTACTCTTACCTTCGTCACTTACTAAATCCCACCTCTCCTACATATTCATTTTCAAGTGAGCTGCAGAGATAGATTGCCAGGTCACTGTCTGTTGGAACCCTGGCTACATGTTTTTGGACAACTTCCTTAAGGGAACTGAGAAGCGGGTTTATAGTCCTACCAGGGCAAGTAAGGAGGCTGCACATCTGGATGATGGTTGCAGGATCCTTTGAATCCCTATTTTTCCCATGTCACTGAGCAATGTACAGGGTATAGTGACTCATTTAGAAAGACTGAGCTATTTCTTGAGGAGATCAGTAATTGCTCAGTTGACTTTATTAATGGCTGTTTTCCTGTTAATGGCTGTTTTTAAAGTTGATCCTCAGCTGAAGAAAAGTCTTAAGTGCATCAATCTTTTGGCATGGGGCTTAGAGTGACATACAGGTATTGGTCTTCTTGCCATCTATCGCAATGCCATGGAGAGTGGCCTCAGGAGTCTGGCAACTTCAGAATCCATCATTGTATGTTGGTAAGTATTTTCTTGTCTGAGATGGGTCATACCAACCTTGGATGGTAAGGATAGTTGGTATGACTTGTTGGGATTTTCTGGACTGAAAGTTTAACCGAGGGGAATTCTACCCTGAGTGATGTCTGAAAAGGCAGAGTTCCAAAGGCATATTCCTGGGGAGAGCCAGCAGCTTTTCTCTGAGAAAAGTTTGTGGTAGCTTCAGTAGTGTTTACTGCTAAGGTATAGCTAAGCTGCAATGAGGCTCGGGGAGGGCTGTTTCAAGAGGCTATTCATAGAATCATAGAGTTGGAAGAGACCGCAAGGGCCATCCAGTCCAACCCCCTGCCATGCAGGAAATCAAAATCAAAGCATACCCAGCAGATGGCCATCTAGCCTCTGCTTAAAGACCTCCTAGGAGGGAGATTCCACTACACTCCGAGGTAGTGTGTTCCACTGTCAAACAGCCCTTACTGTCAGGAAGTTCTTCCTAATGTTGAGGTGGAATCTCTTTTCCTGTAGCTTGCATCCATTGTTCCAGGTCCTGTTCTCTCGAGTAGCAGAAAACAAGCTTGCTCCCTCCTCAATATGACATCCTTTCAAATATTTAAACAGGGCTATCATATCACCTCTTAACCTTTTCTTCTCCAGGCTAAACATCCCCAGCTCCCTAAGCCGTTCTTCATAGGGCAAGGTTTCCAGACCTTTCACCATTTCAGTCGCCCTCCTCTGGACACGCTCCAATTTCTCAATGTCCTTTTTAAATTGTGGTGCCCAGAACTGGACACAATATTCCAGTGAACAGAGCAGAATACAGTTGGCCCACTATTACTTCTCTTGATCTAGACCACTATACTTGATTGATGACAGCCTAAAATTGCATTGGCCTTTTTTAGACTGCCCCCATTGCCACTGTTCACCTCAGTTCAACTTTGGTCTACTTGGACTTCTAGCTCCCTTTCACATTTACTTTCATTCAGGCAGTGTCTCCCCATCCTTATCTTTGCATTTCATTTTTCCTGCCCTAAGTGCAGTACCTTACATTCTCTCGTGTGAATTCCTTTTGTTTAGCTTTTGCCCCGCTTCTAGTCTATTTCAGATCATTTTGAATGTTGATCCTGTCCTCTGAGTATTACTATTCCTCCTAATTTGGTGTCATCTGCAAATTTGATAAGCATGCTCCCAATTCTGTCATCCAGGTCATTGATAAAGATGTTGAATAACACTGGGCCCAGGACAGAGCCCTGTGGGACCCCACTGGTCACTTCTTTCCAGGCTGAAAAAGAGCCATTGTTGAGCACCCTTTGGGTTCGGCCGGTCAACCAATTACAAATCCATGTAACAGTTACTTTGTCTAGCCCACATTTTACAAGCTTGTTTGCAAGAATGTCAAACATGGGTTTGTTCAGCTTAATAGAATAGCTAATGGGTGAAAGTTGGGGACAGGTAAGGTCTGATAGTTTTTGTCAGGAGGACTGGTGATGGCCCCGCTTTCTTCTTCTCCATCTTTGACTTCCTGGTGGCATGGCTATGGGATGATATTTGCGGCAAATGCACTAGTGGAGTTAGGTTCTCAAGAAGTGTAGCAATGGTCTTGCTCTCATTCCTTCCCTCATCTGGGTAGAATAACTGTAGGATGACACATGAATACAGTGGTAGCTGTTTTGTTTTGATGTGAAGCCGAAGGCTTTCAGGACCGGCATCCATATTTTTTTATGGTTCTAGAAGAGTTTCTTCCTGACGTTTCGCCAGCATCTGTGGCTGGCATCTTCAGAGAATGTAGGTGTTTTGTTTGGGGTTTTTTGCCTTGGGGGACAGAGAGCCATCTGATGGTAACAAACCACATATTTCCTTAAATCGTTTTGTGAAGTACAGTATGAATGGGGGAATGTAAAAGGGATTTCTTTTCTTTTTCTTTTTTGGTCTAGGTGGCAGAATTTTTCCATCATTATTTCAAGTTTCAGTCTTGATATAATATATCCTTTCAGCATAGCAGGAAATGGGATAAAAGCTAGACAGTCAAAGGGAAAGTGAGGAAAATGAATGCAAATGATGGAAGGTATCTGTAGACTCTCTCTTTTTTTTAAATGAGTAATGCTATAAAAGCTGACACTTGTTAATTACCTAGTTGAAGAGTGTTTAACAAATGGGTAGCCAACCTTCTTAATGGGTGCTTGACAAAGGGTTCTGAAATGCCATTGCAGGCAGTACAAAATCCCATAAGAATGAGCTTCCAGGAATAGGCCTAATAGCTGAGGAACAGTAACAGACACTTTCAATTCAATTAATCATCTAAACAATGAGAAGGAGGATGGGGAAAAGAAGATAAAAATGAAGCTAATGTTTCAGCAGAAAACAGCCTGCTAGAGAGCTACAACCCTGGAAGAGAGCCACTGTGAAGCCTTGCCAGCCAATGGGGTGATGATTTTCTAATCTTTCCTGAGAAATGCAGCCAATTGGTTAATAATGTGACATCATGTTTTTCTGAAAATATCATTAACTAAATTGACCACTACTGAACAAAAAGGGGTGGGGGAATAAGTGACAGACAGGCTCCAAATTATACAAAAATGGATGTGCCCAACCAAGCAATCACAGCTACATGGATAAAATGTGTGCAATTTGCTCATTTGTGCTTGCACATTTATCATCCTCAACAGTGGCAGATGCCTAACATTGTCAGATGGGAAGGTAACAATAAAGTAACCAATAAATCAGCTTCAAAGCTGTATGAGAGAACCTGGAAGCCTCCAATGCATGGATGAGTGCCAAAGGCTCACCTCCAGTCTATGTCAAAACAAGTTACTCATTGGGACCTGTCCACAGTGCTGAATGTGTTTCATTTAGTGTTTCATTCCTGCACCTAGGCAGGAAAAAGGAGATGCACAAATACAGGATGGATGACACCTGGCTTGGCAATACATGTGAAAAACGTCAAGGGGTTGTAGTAGACAACAGGCTCGACATGGCTCAACAGTGTAATCTGGTAAACAAAAAAGCCAATGCAATTCTAAGTTGCATGAAGAGGACTTTAGTGTCTGGATCAAGGGAAGTAGTAGTGCCACTCTATTCTGTTTTGGTCAGACCTCACCTGGAATATTGTGTCCAGTCCTGGGCATCACAGTTCAAGAAGGATATCAACAAGCTGGAATGTAGAGAAAGGTTGCTCAGATGAGCAAAGCTCTGGAAACCAAGCTTTATGAGGAACAGCTTAGGGAAGTGGGTATGTTTAGTTTGGAGAAGAGACAATTCTGAGGTTATCATGATAGCCATCTTTAAATATCTAAAGGGATGTCATGCACAAGATGAAGATATCTTGTTTACTGCTACTCCCGAGACTAGGATTCAAATTACAGAAAACATGGATCCTACCTAAATATTAGGAAACACTTTTTTTTTTTACTGTTAGAGCTGTTCAGCAGTGGAATAGACAGCCTCAAAAGGTGATACCCTTTAAACAGAGATTGGATGGGTATCTTTCAAGAATGTTTCAGAAATTTATTTAGAAGTGTATTCCTGCATGACAGGAGATTGGACTAGATGATGCTTGTGTTCCCTTCCAATCTAGCTTTGGTACCAGGATTCTGGGAGTCTGGGTTTTGAATCCCCTGTCAACAACATAGTTGCCATATGCCATTACACTCATGCCAGAGGTTCCTGTGATGATATCCATTTCAATGTATCCTGCTCAAGTGGTATATCTGCCTGAGGCTGTCCTTAACACAATTCCTGAACAAGGTTGGCTCAACCTACTTTGGTGCCTCAGGCAGAGGAAGGTACTATTGCCTAAGCTGCCACCAATCTATTGCCACCCCTTCTCTTACCACTGGCAGATCAGAACAAGCAGTCATTCTAGGTCAAAGGAAAGGAATGCATTTCAGGAAGACTGCTGAGGTAAGAGTAAACTCTTTCCCCTGCCTCTTACAATTCAGCCATTAACTGAGTTTCTTCTTACTAGGATTCAGGCATCTTCTACTGAATTTCTTAGTCGCATCAGGAGGTGGACATCTTCCAGTATCAGTCTCACTGAGTTTTCCCTTTCCCTTTCCTGACATTCTTTTTCCATTTATATCTATTATGCTCCTCCCCACCCTGCTCACATAAAAACGCATGAGTATGTTGTGTGCACTTTATTTTTACAAATATACACTTTTATTTGTTTTTCTAACTGTACTACTTTTTGCGTGAATTTTTGTTCAAGCCTACCCCTGCCTTGGGGCCTTCTCAATCGCTGCTCCTTAGCTGTGGAACTCCTTCCCATGACAGGCTATGCTGCCCTCCTCTCCACACGCTTTCATTCTACTATCAAGCAAAGACTTTTCTGTTTTGACAAGCAATTGGCTATTAACTGGGGCAGGACACAGAGTATAATTTAACCAAGATTATTGAGCAACCCAATTCTGTCCAGTACTTTGAAAATTGCAGATAATGCAAAGGTCTCCAAGATTCACCTCACTTTCCTGTCAAATCCTAATTCAGGTGAGAGGTATTTATTGCAGAATGTCTGAAACAGGGCATGGAAGATGGAATCATTCCCATGGGGTGATTATTTCAGAGGAAGTTATTTAAAAATGCAAATCTGTCTGCTTAAAAAGAAGAAAATAATTAGAAATGAGCAGAGATTGCCCCCCCCCAAAAAAAATCTTGTTTGAGGGGATCTTACTGAACTCACATTACACCTCTGCATCTAGTTACTATTTCTATTAGGAACAGATAAGAATTTTGTGAAGTCGAAGGCTTTCATGGCTGGCATCCATAGTTTTTTGTGGGTTTTTCCGGCTATGTGGACATGTTCTAGAAGAGTTTCTTCCTGATGTATCACCAGGATCTGTGGCTGGCATCTTCAGAGAATGCTTGCCTGGAGAAAGTTGGGTACACACACACACACACACACACACACACACACACACTGTTTGAGCCTGGGAATGCAGGGGTGATTTGCATGTGTATTGTCCTGTTGCTGATGGCAGGCCTCAGGCTGAGAATTTTGCTTCAACTTAGTTTTAATAAGAATTCACTCAAGTCTGTTAAGTTCTTCACATTTGCAATGAAAATAACAGATTAAAAACAACAATAATAAAAAATGTGAATGAATCCAAAACTGGTTCATTTCTTTAACTAATTCCATGGCTTTGAGTGGTTCAGTCTTTAAAATTTGAGGCTGGGTTTTTGTGTATTCAGATGAATTAGTGCTGAATGTGCACTGCTATTGCTCTATCTGGTTGCTGTTTCTTCTTCCTCTTCTTGTCTCCCTCTCCTTCCTGGCAGGTTCCTCCTCTTTAACATTCAACAATAGATGCAGGATTGTCCTATCCATGCTGAGAATAATTATATCAATTGAATATGGCTGGTACTACAGTCTGCCCTCCCCATACGTGGGGGATCTGTTCCGGACCCACTCACTCCCGCGTATGGGGAAAAGAGAGTATGCTCAAGCCCCAAGAAATATAATGGGGTACGTGCTTGCTGTGGCGCATGGAGCGTGCAGTGCGGATACGCGCCCCGTTATTTCTGCCAACGCTTGCCTTCCGCATAAGCTCAAAGCTGTGGAAGGCAAGCCCATCTATGGGGAGGGCTGACTGTAATAGGAAATGTTAAATTGAAAGAGATGTCTATTACTTCCTTTTTCTCGGCTAGACATTTGTGACACATTTGTGGAGTGTCTTCATGCATCATGGTTAGAATCATGGCTCCCCTCCTTTTTTTCATGTGTGTGTGTGTGTGTGTTGTATAGGTATATATTTTCTTTTTGAACCAATGCAAAATCACATGCTACTAAGACTTTAAAGATTTGGCCCCAGTGATGTGAGAAGACTGGGATAAACATAAAATTTAAAAGAGAAATAAAATAACATAGAAGTTGCTTTCCAAATGGAAATGTTAGAGAAGGATGGGCATCACCCAAGCTTGAAACAATTATGAGAGGTGGAACATACAACCACAGCCCTGCTGAAAGTTGACATGCTCCCTATGAGCTAATGTGTTTGAACTGATTCTCTACATTGTGTGCCTTGCAAATTAATTCTCAGCTTTGTTTAATGTAATCACAGTTTTTGTTATCTGAGTCATCCTTGCTTCAGGGACCTGATGAACTCAAACAAAATTAGCACAGCAACCTTTGTGAAAATTATTAGGTTAGTATTTTGTGGCCCAACCTGTTCTAAGTATAGCATGACAACTCTTCAGATGGTGCTAGGACTCATCCCAACAGAGCAGCTAATGTTTTGTAGCTTCAGATGTCAGATGTGATAGAGTGGTGTGGTGAGAAATTCATGTTTTCTCTCATTGCCCTTTCTCATCTTACGTGAAAATGCAGAACAGTCTCCCCTGCAGAAGACACACAAATCTCTAGAGCAGGGATGTGTGAGACAATAACATTGAAGTCTGTGTTTCTTAAAGACAGTTTGTATCCCTGATTATTTTGTAAATTTAAAAGATTGGTGTTTCTTTTCTCTTAACCTGTATGGATGATTCTGTCTAAAGGAAAGACAGTATTCATGTAAGGGCACCAAAGCTCCCCTGGCCATTGTGTGTGTGTGTGTGCCTTCAATTTACATGTAGACTTATGGTAATCCAATGTATTTCGTAGGATTTTCTTGGGCAAGGAATACCCATCCTTGAATTACCATTTACATTTCTCTGAAATACAGCCAATATAACATAGTATCACTTGGTTATTTTCCTCTTCTTCTTCTTTTCTATCCAAGCACTAACCAGGCTAGAGTGCATAACTTCTTAGATGAAATGCCATCTTGTGTTTTGTGGGTAATTAGGCATTCTTGCAGCCTGTTCTGAATTTTTTTAAGGCACTAACTGTCATTGCTGTTAACTACCCTTGAGTCAACTTCGCCTCATGGCGACCCTGTGGTTGAGACCTCTCCAAGACAACCTGTCCTCCACTGCTCTGTTCAGGTCTTGCAGGATCAGGCCTGTGGTCTCTCTGATTGAGCCCAGAGAGACTCTTCCTTGCCGCCAGAGAGGCGTTTCTCCAGGGGGAGAATCTGTAATCTGTACTGTATTTTCATTTTGTTTTGTAAACCGCCGTGATCATAGGAACGGCGGTATATAAATAAAATTTCAATCAATCAATCAATCTAGCATGTAGTCTCTAATTCTTTCTACTGTCTTCTACCTTTCCTAGCATTATTGTTCTTTAATGATTCATGCCGTCTCATGATGTAGCTAAAGAACAACAGCCTCAATCTAGTCACCTTGGCCTTCAGGGGAAATTTGGGCCTGATTTGTTCAAGGACCCATTTGTTTGTCTTTTTGGTCATCCACAGTATCCTTAACACTGTTCTCCAGCACCACATCTCATATGAGTTGATTTTCTTCCTATCTCCTTTCTTCACTCCCCAAGTCTCACATTTGCACATGGCAATGAGGAATATGATAGTTTGGATGATCCTCATTTTAGTGTTCAGATTTATATCTTTACACCTTAGGATCTTGTCCAATTCTTGTATAGCTGTCCAGCCCTATAAACTTGATTTTTTGTAAGGCACAGAGAAACTTTAATGCTTCTTGGAGCCCATTGGCTCAGCGAGAAGGTTTTGCTGGCCTCTCATTGGAGAGACCAGTTGTTTCAAACAAAATGGCATGCTTTCACAGGCCGTTAGACAGGGAGGAGGTGGGGCTAAGCCTATTTAAGGCTTTCCTGCCCTTGGCCTCCCTGTCAGTTTGAAGGAGCTGTCCCACCCTCCCACCTCGATGACAGTGTAAGATTCATTCTGGTTGCTTCGGAGCCAGGTAGGAATTTTTGCCCTTGTTTTCCCAAGGGTTTTTTGCCTACCCTACACTGTTGGATGGGGAATTGGACGACTGGCTTAGGGTGTGGCCATAAATAGGCCTCAGGCATAGGCGGGGGGAGATAGTCAGTTCGGTGAGCACCTCGGCACCCTCCTAAAGGGTGAAGGTGGGTCTCTGGAACGGAGGTTTACGTCTTGAGACTAAACACGAAGGGAAAGAGACTTGCCTTGGGGCTGGCTTGAGATTCAAAACCTCACTTAAGTCTTGAGAATTAAGTGGAGAAGTCTTGGGTTGGCCTTCCAGATGAGGGCTGGCCAGGGAGCAACCCAAAGTATGGTTTGCCCTTGGGGCTCAGGTGTTTTCACCCTTTTGGAAGCTAGGGAATTGGTCTTGGAACAGACCATCTACCAGCTGTTCCTGCACAAGGTTCTCCCCCCTGGGCTTGCAGTTCTCAAGAAATAAAAACGTCAAATTTTAATAAAGTTGCCCATTTTATAACCCAGTCCTCTGTGTCTGGTCTTGTTATTTAATGAGTGGGTCAGCAAAAGTCATTATCTAAATACTGGTTTTTAGTTCCAAATTCTCAGTTGTCTAAGAACACACATAGTCTACCCTATGTTCTTTGGATTTTATATTGTGCAGATTCTGGATATTTTAGCCTATAAATCTGACTGACGCCAGAAGCTACGAGAGTAAATTTAATTCTATATCTTCATTCACTGACAGTACCTACAGCCTACAAGTCAGTATCACATAGTGATTGGAGGGACAGACACAGAATCTAGGAGACTAGGATTCAAGGCCAATGAGTGATCCTGGGCAAAAGACACTCTATGTTCCAAAGGAAGGCAATGGCAACCCTGCTCTGAAAAATTCTTGAAAAGGAAAGCACCATGATATGCTTGCCTAGGGATGCCATAAATAAAAAACAACTTGAGGGCACAAAACAACAACACCTAATCCATTTCTGAAGTCATGAATGCATGGATGAGTAGATTTGGCCTTTATAATTACATGAATAATCTATTGCAAGAAAGTAACAGTGGATACTATACATCTGCCATTGCCAATAGACATAATGTTAATTCTTTGAAAATTATCTCATCCTACTTTTTAAGTTTAGGATCAAGAATCTGATGGACTAAGTTTGTAGGATTATTTTTAACTTTAATTTAGGATTTTAGCAAGCACTTGTCAAGTCCCTTCCTTTTCAGAAAGTTCGTCCTTGAATCTTTCTCAACTGAGATTATCAATTCACACTTCACTTTCTCATAAACATTTGAATTTGGGTTTTTGAATTTGTAAACAAGGGATGAGAGGCTGTGTTAAAGCAACAATGAAAATTGATGGAGAATTTAAGTACCTGCATTTCTGTTGGTATTATACTGAAAATGTCCTTGAAAATCCAATTGCTATGTAGCCTTATGATAATAAATCCCTATAGCCAGGAGTGCAAACAACTAATTGATTATATAGCAATGTCGCATTGGGCAAACCATGCAGAAAGAGACTGAATATTTTTGGGGAGAGAAAGCAAGACAGTGCATAAATGTTGAAAATTATTAAAGACTATTAATTGCCAGCTTTTCTGGCCTAGAAACCTCTTAGTCCTCACACACTCTATTTCTCAGCGTTCTTTCTCCCCACAACCCTTTCATTTCTTTTTACTTTCTCACTGGTGTTCATTCAGGTTTTGTATTCCTCACATATCAACAAGATTTTTCCTTTCTTTTTCTCCCTTCCCACCATTTGACAACATCAGTGTCTTCCAGAGAAAAGCAGTAAATGGAATTGTCTAGAGGCCTCATGAAGGAATGCCTCTCTCCATCCTAACTTTATTTAAGGTAGATTAGAGACACCGAGAGTCTAAAGATGGTTCTGCAGGCTAAATATATATTTGATAAACTAATCCATTAAAACACACACACACACACACACACACACACACACACACACTAGCTCTGAGATGCACAGCACCAGGGGCCCTTCCATATCCATGCCAATTTTCAGATGGCTAAGTTTCACATCTTTGGAAGTGTGCTGAAGACACAGACAGTCATATATGGGATTGCAAATGTTCTCATCCTTGATGACAAATGACGTCTCAACATATTTAGACCACCCATTAAGAAAGTCTTCAATACAGACAAGATTTTGGGTGATGTTTATGCCAAAAAATATAATTTGCACAAATATTTGTTTCTGCACAAATTACTTTTCTCCATGTCAAACTGTCAGCTTGTATTCTACCTCACCTATGTAGTTATGAATGCTTAACTAAGGCCTGATCCAGACCGGCACTTTGCGCAGGCCTGGACACGTAGTAAGGTTGCCCGGGGGCAGAGCGTCTGCATGCCCCACAACCATACTATGTGATGGCGCCGTAATCATGGTGGCCTTCCATCCACACAGGGGCTGCCATGATGATGTCATGCACACGGTGCCTCCAAATGGCATGGCTCGTGCATGACGTCTTTGTGCTGCCCCAGGCTGCTTATGGTGGCCTGGCTGTGGCACAAGAAGGAGCTCCGAAATGGAACTCCTTCTGGACGCACACCTCATTCCCTCAGCCACCAAATGGCTGTGGACGACACTGGGGAGAAAGGGGCCAAGCGGCCCCTTTCTCCCATGGCTGCAGCTCCCAGGGTGTCCAGGGGCATGAAGCTCCAAGGACACCCCTTTTCCACTCCATGGAGAAGTGGCATTTTGCCACTTCTCTGTGGTCTAGAAAAACTCCAGATTGGGGCCGCAGGTTGCCCTGCCCCTGACCCGGAGTGAAAAGGGGTGGGTGCAGGCTGCCCGAAAGGGGCGGTATGTACCACGCCATAATAACATCTCCTGGCCTGAGCATCCTGAATCTACTGCAAGAAATGGAGATATGTTCAGTTGGCAGTTGGTGCTCAGGAGGATGACACTTCCACCACTCGCACCAGTGAGAGAGGTTATGATAAAGAATTATGACAGGGTCCTGCTTCTGATTATCCTTCTTCATTGGGAGGAGATAGACCAAGCCTTGTCCTCCTGTGACCTGATCAACATGTTTTTGAGTGTCAAAAAATCCTGATGAGAAGAATTCTGGACTGATGAGAATCTTATAATAATAATAATAATAATAATAATAATAATAATAATAATAATAGTTTATTTATATACTGCCCTGTGGCGAACCAATCCAGGCGGTTTACAACATTAAAATAACATACAGCATAAAAACAATATATTTCCCTCCCCCCTTAAAAAGTTATTAAACTACATATCTAATTTAAAACCACAATAACTAGTTAAAATAACAATAAATTAAACAAAATAATACCAACCAACAAACCACTGCAACTTCAGTTCTAAAGAAAATAAAAAGGGGCTTTGGAGATATTACTGAGGAGGGGGGAGATCCTGAGATCCTGAGGCTGGGATATTTCAGTCTGGGAAGGCCTGCCTGAAGAGATCCGTCTTGACAGCCTTTTTGAAGTTGTCCAAAGATGTTAATTGACGGATCTCGTCTGGCAGGTCGTTCCAGAGCCTGGGGGCGACAGCAGAAAAAGCCCTCTGGGATGTCGCCGCAAACCTCAATTTTTGAGGCTGCAACAAGTTCCTCCCAGAGGACCGGAGAGTGCGGGGAGGATTGTATGGGAAGAGGCGGTCTCTGAGATAGCTTGGACCCAAGCCATTTAGGACTTTAAAGGTAATAACCAAAACCTTGTACTGGGCCCGGAAACCAATAGGCAGCCAGTGGAGGGACCTCAGAACCGGGTGATATGGTCCCTTCTAGATGTTCCTGACACAAGCCTGGCTGCCATGTTTTGAACCAGCTGTAGTTTCCGAACCAGGCACAAGGGTAGCCCCATGTAGAGCGCATTACAGAAGTCAAGGCGTGAGGTTACCAGCGCGTGCACAACAGTCTCGAGATCCCTTACTTCCAGAAAAGTGCGCAGCTGGCGTATCAGCCGAAGCTGATAACAGGCGCTCCTGATGGTCGCATTCACATGATTTGTCATCAGGAGCGACGAGTCAAGGAGCACCCCCAGACTGCGAACACAGTCACTGGAGGAGAGTGTGATACCATCCAGGACTGGTGGTTGCAACCCAATTCTGGTTTTGGGGCCGCTACCGTGAGCACCTCCGTCTTGTTCGGATTCAGCTTCAATCTGTTTTTCCTCATCCAGCCCATTACCGCCCGAAGACATTCATTGAGAGAAGAGAAGCCATTAGAATTCAAGGCCGACAAATGAGACATGGAGAAATAGATTTGGGTGTCATCAGCGTACTGATAGCACCCAGCACCATAACTCCATATAATCTCACCCAGCGGCTTCATATAGATGTTAAACAACACTGGGGACAAAATAGCTCCCTGAGGGACCCCACAAAGGAGCTCCCTCTTTCTGGAGCTACTGCCCCCGAGCAGCACCCTCTGGGACCTGCCCAAGAAGAAGGACCGGAACCACTGCAATGCAGTGCCTCCGAAACCTAATCCCCCCAAGCGGTCCAGGAGGATGCCGTGATCTATCGTATCGAGGTCTAAGAGCACCAACTGGGTCACACTACCCCTGTCAGTACTGAGACACAGATCGGCAGTCAAGGCAACCATGGCAGTCTCAACCCCAAAGCCTGTCCTGAAGTCGGTTTGAAATGGGTCTAGATAATTGGTTTCATCCAAGACAGCTTGGAGCTGAAGAGCAACCGCCCTCTCCATTACCTTGCCCAAAAATGGCAGCAAAGAAACAGGCCTGTAGTTGTTCATATCCAGGGGGTCCAGGGAAGGTTTTTTCAGAAGCGGCTTAACAGTCGCTTCCTTCAGACAAGATGGAACATGCCCTTCCCTAAAGGATGCATTGATGATATCTGTGAGGAATCTCCTCAATGCATCCCCCCCCCCCCGGACGGCCAGCCATGATGGGCAAGGGTCGAGAGGACAGGTTGTTTTCCTCACCTTACCAAGCAGCTTGTCTACGTCCTCGGTACTCACTGATTGGAGCTGATCCAGAATAACTTCGTCAACTGAGTTGCTGGACACCTCGCCTATAGATTCTGTTGCAACAGTGGTGTCTAAGTTGGCTCTTATCTGAGAGATTTTATCTGCGAAGAAGTTGTTAAACACGTCACAGCAGGCCGTTGTCGGGTTAAGCAAGGGATTTGGCGTATGCGTCATTTCCCTCACCACCTTAAATAGCTCTGCTGGACGGGACTCTGCAGACGCAGTAGGTGCAGAGGAGAAAGCTCTCTTTGCTGCATGAATTGCCTCCCGATAGGAACAAAGAAAGTTCCTATGGCGAGTTCTGTCAGATAGGAGTTGAGTCTTCCGCCACCTATGCTCTAGTCATTTGACCTGCGACCCGTTGTTGCAGGTCAAACCTAAATTAGACAAATTTTGCACATGTTTGTTTTGCCCAGAAAACAGCATTCTCTGTGCACGGTACAGCTTTATAGAAATAGTAGGTAAATATTATAAAAACAAATGCAGAAATATTGCACAATACTACACAGAAAACGTTGTACAAAATACCCATATGTGAATTTTGTGCAGAGTAAGTCTGGAATTGTGAATAGGCTTTAAAAAGTGTGTGATTTTCAATCTTTCATCCAACAGGAAGAAATTTGCGCAAATTACTTGTTTCTTCCTTCAACAAGAAAATTAGTAATGAATTTGTGATCCCAGTTTGTGATCATGATTTTGACTATGTAGTGTTAGTGGATATGGAGCAGTTACACACTTGCAACTTCAAGTTACAAATCCATAACCCCAATACAGAATGCCAGCCATCATCTGTTGGAGAAAAGCAAAGGAGTTGCACAAAAAAAACCCTAAAAAGTTTGAAAGCTGAAAAACAATAGAAAAATATACTTTAAAAACCTGTGATATTACCTAGTAGGAAGAAAACAATTGCAATAATTGAATAAAGGAAGATTTACAACTTGAACACACCCTTGGTATCAGTGGCATCACTAGGATTGGTGTCACCTGGTGCGGTAACTCATGGTGTCACCCCCCCACACACACCCATTGACCTCCTCTGTTTCACACCATACAGAATCTTTAGCAATGCTTTTTTGCACTAATGCTACCTGTAAATCATAATTCCCATATACCACTGAATGCAATGCTAATAATTGTGATATAAACAACTAGCAAAATTAAAATTATATTTTCAGATTACAATATCATATGCACAACCTAAATGAATTTAATA
>NC_056524.1:258266407-258275803 GCF_019175285.1 Sceloporus undulatus | reverse complement strand
ATAATAATAATAATAATAATAATAATAATAATAATAATAATAATAATAATTTATTTCTATACCGCTTTTCCTGGGATCAAAGCGGTTTACAAATTCAAAGCAACTATACAGCACAGGATTTACAATATAAAATACAATCAGAAGTACATTAGGTTAAAACATCATATAAAAGCAGTTAAAATCTCGAAATTTACATATGCATAGTGAAATTTAGTTAAAATGTGATTTTAAAGAAAATTTAAAAAGGATAAAAAATTAAAATTTCAAAAAAAATATTAAAAATTTAAAATTTTGAAATTTGAATTTTAAAAGTTCTGGGGCCTCTCTTTTCTCTTCCCTTCACCCCACTCCCATCACTTTTTAAAGCATTTTAAAGGGAGATAGATGAATACCACAGTCCATTTCTGCCAAAATGTAGGTGTTTGAGATGTAGGATGTCACGTGGTGTGGTCCACACACCCCAGTGATGCCACTGCTTAGTAACAGAGTAGTAAGTTCCTGTGGGTGCCTGGAATTTCTAGAATGTTGAGGTGCGATAGTTAGCCCTCACATTCACTCTAAAGATATGCTTTATATGTTTAATGGATACGTAACATAGTTACTTGGAATTTATTAGTTAAACAAGCAGTCCTGTGCAAATAACAATAACAACACTAATAATAAAAGTTGTTATTAAGCTTTCAATAACTGCAGTTTCTCTAGGGACAGGTAAGAATGTCTAACAGTGCTTGGGAAATTGTTTCTTTGTTAAGATGAAGTGATCTCTCCCTTTGCCTGGAAAAGTGTCAGCACTCCTCAGGATAAGGAAAAAAACAGACTTTGGGTCTTGTCCCAAAGAAGTATGTTTTCAGCCATAATCCAGGCTATGAATTTGGTTCATTGGGGTGACGTCTAGTTCATCATGGGGACCCCCAGTTAACAGCATCTGTAATAAAGGACTGCTATGATCAGTTCAAGAAATGTGAGCTAACATTTCCTTTGCTTTTAGATTTTATTGCTGCATCCCACTTAACACTGTCATTTAATCAATACACCATTATTTTGATACTGTTGTGATTTCATTTAATTTGATAAACTCTCAAGCCTAAGGTGGCCAGGATCAGGACCCTGGACTCCACACAGACCTGCCCTAGGAAGCAAAGGGATCCCAATTTGGAAGTTTTGTGTTGCCTTGGCAGATCATCCTACTGAAGGCCAGGTTCTGAAACAGGGAAATAGTCAGGGCATTATACAGATCTCTAGTGAACTCCTCCCATAGAGTCCAAGCAAGCTTCCTGGTTTACTAGGAAGCAGGAGGTGATGAACCAAGTGGGATGGAGACTGTTAACTTGTGTAAAACTTGTGGTACCCATAGCAGCAACTCTATACTATCTCTTTTAGTTGTTTATTCATTTCTAGGCCCAAATGTCATGATAACCTTTCAAGCCCTGAAATGTATAGGTCCAATTCCATAAATGTGAATTCATTGTGTACTTACTGTACAATTAGACCAACACCTTTTTTCATGTTTCCAGTAATCAAGTGTATAGGTTCCAGAGAAAGGTGTCTTTACATCTGTGATATCTAGGATGTGGGACCCCTTCTGAAAAAGGTCAGTCTGGCTGCAGCATATCCTGCTTTTCAACTAATGATCTTATTTCATTTGTTCCAGCAACCTTTGACTCTCTCTATTAGCACTACTATGAAACTTCGTGATATTGTTGCATTGTTCCTTTGATGACTTGGTTTTGGTTTTGGTTTCAAACTGTCCTAGTGGGTGCTCGGGTTGAAAGGTGGATAAGAAAATATTTTCCAATATAATAATAATAATAATAATAATAATAATAGTGTTGTGTACTCAGATCAGATTGTTAGACTATAATTAAATTTACAGATCTAAATCCAGTTTGAGTTCCATTTAAAGTAAACCCTTTGGAATTTGGATTAATGGATCTTATCTAGGTGTTGACTTACCAAGTCCTTATTGATTTAACGGATTTGCAAAGCACATGAAAAGCAATGAGAGTTTGCCTACAGGACCAACTATTAGTTTTTGCCCTTGGTGTTAGGAGGAAAGACAAATTGTGAAAGAGAAGTACTGAAGAACTCACCACTGGGCTGCTACTTTGGGAAATTGACCTGACTATCTTACAACATTCAATTTCATTCTAAAAATAAAATAAATGCGGCTTATGTGGAGATATCTTTCTCTGCCTCTCTTTAATAACGTCAGTGAGTTACCCTTCCAATTGGAAACTTTTGTTCCCAATTGCAATAGTTATTGAGAATCCCATTTTCCTTCCTAAAATTTGAGCTCTAAATTGCCTGTTGCATATTCTCTTTTATCCCAGGGTAGTTTGTGTTTGATTGCTACATCCTGAATATTTAAACTAAACATTGCTCTGATTGCCATCTGACAAACAACACACAAAGCAACCTCTGATTACCTGGCCATCATGATAATGTGTCAAATTGTTGTTTTCTTCATAAAAAAAAAAGGAAAGGAGAACAGTTAAAGAGGAAAAACAGTGCAAACTCTCAAGATACAAAAGAGCATCTATTAGCTAGCTTATTTCATCAATTTCCTGCCCTTACCCCCAGCCTCTCCATATGGCCTTGACAAATATAATGTATGTTTGCTTAAGAAGCTGCTCAATTAAATTACCATCATTATATTTCCGTACTGATTCTTGTTTTGTGTGTGTGTTGAAAACACAGTAGCCTCAGCTTGTAAAAACAATGTTCAGAAGGAGATGGAATTTTCTCTGGTTTCAGCAGACAAATTACATATGTTAGTATTGGTTTAGAAGGGAGAAATGGTCCTGATCAAAAATATGATAGGAGTTTCTGAGATTCTGAACACCCATGAACACCTGTGACTGTGAAGCTTCCTTGATCATTTTTGTTGTTGTTCATGTTATGTGCCTTCGTATCTGATCAGCGTCAAACCTAAGGTGAACATATCACAGGATTTTCTTTGCAAGATTTGTTTAGAGGAGGTTTGTCTTTGCCATCCGCTGGAGCTGAGAGAGTGTGACTTGCCCAGTGGATTTCTGTCAGAATCTTGGTCTATACATTTGTGCTTGAAGGAATATTGTGTCCAGTTCTGGGCACCACAATTAAAAAAAAGGACATTGAGAAACTGGAGCGTGTCCAAAGGAGGGCGACTAAAATGGTGAAAGGTCTGGAAACCATGCCCTATGAGGAACGACTTAGGGAGCTGGGCATGTTTAGCCTGGAGAAGAGAAGGTTAAAGAGGTGGTATGATAGCCCTGTTTAAATATTTGAAGGAATGTCATATTGATGAGAGAGCAAGCTTGTTTTCTGCTGCTCCAGAGACTAGAACCCAGAGCAATGGATGCAAGCTCCAGGAAAAGAGACTCCACCTCAGCATTAGGAGGAATTTCCTGACAGTAAGGGCTGTTCAACAGTGGAACAAACTCCCTTGGAGTGTAGAGGAGTCTCCTTCCTTAGAGATCTTCAAACAGAGGCTGGATGGCCATCTGTCTGGGATGCTTTGATTGTGATTTCCTGCATGGCAGGGGGTTGGACTGGATGGCCCTTGCGGTCTCTTCCAACTGTACGATTCAATGATTCTATGATTCTATGATTTTCCATCCTATTGGTAATGCTGAGAAAAGAACAGATTGTGTGTCACTTGCCGCCTGAGATAGTGACCAGATATGTGAAGAAGAACTATGAGCTGCAAATCACCAATGTCATTCTTGTTGGAAGCTGGGGTAAGATCTGTAAAGATATTATGACGTGAGTTACTGACAAATGGGATTTAGGCTTTTAAAACAAGTGACCCGCTTGGACTTTTTATACTGTGTAACAGGGAAAGCCTTTCAGTCCTGATAACAATCATGTACTATGATCAACTCTGCATACTGAACTAAGATTTTCTGAATCTGCTAATCTTACAATTCCCATGGCTGAGTGGGGATTTGAACCCTGGTCTCCAGAGTCATAGTCCAATGGTCAAACCTCTACACCATGCTGGTGTCATAGTTTACACTCAACCAAGTTTAGGAAAATGGGACCTTCCATGGGCTGGATTAGCCCTACAGATGAGAAACCCTGCACCCTTGTCCTGAAGAAAGGGCAGGCTGATGGACGAGTGTTGATGGAGTTGATGATTTATATAGCTCTGTGTCATGAATTTGTGTGAGAGTGTATTTAATTCATATATTACATATTTATCCTAGCATATAGCTCTGAGACACTACTTTCTCCATTATGTGCACATAGGTGTTTAAGGAAGCATCCAATTTTTCCAGGGCTTATACAATCTTAGCTGGAAAATTTACTGTAACACTAGTGTGTGCACAATGACAATGCTTACTGGTATGGAGGCATGCTATTTGAATGAGGTTTTATATATCAAACCACATTTCTTTCCAAGTTACCCAGATGATGTACGGCACTGGAAAAGATGAAGTATGTCAGATCTTGGAGATCAACAAGAAAAACCTTCTTCTCCTTCTTACTGTAAATCTTGATGTAAAACAAGGAATCGTGGGGTTCTGAGAAAAGCCAGGTCAGATTAAACAATCCTTGAATTTAGACCAAACAGCAGAACTCTGGGAAATTACTTAAATTTGGGTTTAGGTATTTTGTTTTGTTTTCACCCTACCTTTAGAGTTTAGGGTTAGCTGAACAATACTTCATCATCCCTAGTGTTTGCTTCTTACTGCTATACATATGGCAGGGGCAGGGAACTGAATTCCCATTGATGAAGGGTCTCGGGGATGACCTTCCAGCAGAGGGCAGAGCTAAGGATGCAGGGGAGAACCATAGCAAACTGGGTTGATCCAGATGTAAATGATGCTGAACTGGACATTATTCAACCAAACATGGAATGCACCTGTCAAGAACTGTCTTTGTCCCCAGTGTTCAGTAAACATGACTTCTGTGTTGCAAACAGTCAGGTGTGATAGGTGTTATCAGGAAGACATCTGCAGACAGAAGTGCCATCATCCACCAATACTAGCATTAAATTCCCAATGTCCTGCCCCACGTTTTTGTGGGCTTCTATTAATTTGTTTACTAACTCAAATATACCAACCCTTTCTTCCATGCTGCCTTTATTCGTCCAGTACTCCTTTCTGGCCTGTTATCAGCTTTACATTTTGTTTCCCACCAACAGACTCTGAAAGGTTTCCTCCTCCACACATCTGTAAATTCCTGCATCAGGCCTCAAGCATTTTTTGAGCCACCACCATTATTTCTACTAGTACTATATCTCCCATCACTCTCATCATTTCCCAACAAACCTATTACATCCATACAACTCTTTTATATACAGTATCTAAAACATTAAGCATGCTATGTATTACAACAACCACAGCAACAATATTATAGAATGTGCCAGATTCTGACAGCACAACATAATTCTGAACATATCTACTCAGGACATTTTTTGGCATTGAGACAGTGTTTTGGGGGGATTTTCCTAGGTTCTACACTCAAAACTAAATTTTGGGGTTGCATTTTTATTAGAACTCTGTGGAATCAGTGAGCTGACATAAAAAATATTGATATAAAGCATTTGAAGGCCAAACATTTAGTGAGTTTTTGTGATATGTAACATTCTGAGACAAGCCTGTGTCAAAATCTAAGGGAAAAAATAGAATTCCATTTACTGGAGACCCTTAAGGTTTCAGAAAATCAATGGCTATGGTCAGGTTGTAAAAGGCAACTTTTCATTTAGTCAACAGGGTAATGAGGGGCTCCTAAGATGGGGAGAAAACATAGAAGAGAGGAAGAATGCAACCCAAAGAAAATACACATGTATCTTCAGCACCAATCTCGTTATTTCTGCATTTCTTTTCTTCTTTTGTTTTTCTTTTAAGTTGTTTATCTGTTTGCCAGCCTTTGTCCCAGAATTAATTCTGGTAATTGTACTAAATGGTTTGAAATGAACAGTGTGTTTTCTAATTAAATAGTGATGAGATGAAGTACTTGGGCTTCTCATCTCTTTCTCTTGCTGAGCAAAAGAATCTAGATTTATATTCACAGTAAATGGAACACAAAGCAATTTGTCAAGGAAAAGGCCCAATTTCCTCAGTAAAAACAAATACATAACAAAACAAAAATAGAAAGACAGTAGGTAAGCCAAATGATTCTGAAAGCTAAAGCTTTGGCCTTCAACCAAGTTCGTTTATCAAGTTCCTTGCATGACTGCCATTTTAGAATACCTGGTTGGAGGGAGAAATGGATGAGAAGCTGAATTAAATGAGAAAGTTTATTCATTTTCCAACATAAACATAATTTTGCTAGTGAATTCCAACAAGACAGTGGGGTATGATGGGTCTTTCAGACTCTCTTCTATTCCAGATTGCTTTCAATTGATGCCACAATACTGGGTCTAATGAAGTAGCGCTTATTATGCCTTCCATTCCTTCATATCACATTGGCTAAACTGCCATGATTTTGTAGGATACTCATAAACATTAAAACTTTTTTTTGTCAGTAGAAGGATCTCAAGGAGAGAATGGAGTATGTACTTCTGCGTGCTGATGGAGGGAAGGGGCACTGAGAAATGAAAGGTCAGCTTTGCTACAACACAGCTCAGTGTTCAGTAAAGTGCCCAATAAGTGTCCAGGGCAAATGTTGCATAGATGATATGAGCAAGGAATGGGAGAGAGATGCATTTAAAATGGACCCCAGAGCAGACAATGTGGATAGTCAATGTAATGTAACCAGTAAAGTAATAAACTGTATTCTTTTTTTCTTGTGAGTTTTAATTATGCTCTTTTTTTTCTTTGCTATCATTTATAAACTTAAAACAGGCAATGAAGTAGGAAGTGAAATGAGATATCTGGGAATGCTTTTGTTGTGGATTCTTGCAGTGGGAAGAGAGAGAGGTCTCAGTTTTAAATTTGTATTTTTTTTTAAAAAAATTATTTTTAAAGATCACATCTTACCAAATTTTCACTTTAACCACATGAAACTATGTACATGTAAATACATTTAGGTTGTGCATATGATCTTGTTATTTGAATTATATTTTTGCTAGTTATTTATGTTACAACTATTACCATTACATTCAGTGATATATGGGAATTGTGATTTATGAGTAACATACAAATGAGTCCTAGAGCAGATCAAGCCAGATATCTCCATGGAAGCCAAGATGACAAGACTTTGGACACTTCATGAGAAGTCACGAATTGTTGAAAAAAACAATAATGCTAGGCAAGGTGAAGGGAAGTAGAAAGAGAGGAAGGCTTCGTGCTAGATGGAAGGTACCCCCTGCACAGAACCCTTTACTTAACCCAACAAGGGCCTGCTGTGATGCATTTAACAACTTCTTTGTAGATAAAATGTCTCAGATAAGAGCTGACTTAGACGCCAGTATTGTAACAGAAACAACAGACGAGGTGTCCAGCGATTCCATTAATGAGATTGTACTGGATCAGCTTCAATCTGTGAGTACCGATGATGTGGACAAGCTCCTTGGTAGAGAGAGGAAAACAACTTGCCCTCTCGACCCTTGCCCATCATGGCTGGCCGTCTTGGGGGGGGGGATGCATCGAGGAAGTTCCTTACTGATATCATCAATGCGTCCTTCAGGGAAGGACATATTCCATCTTGTCTGAAGGAAGCGGCTGTTAGGCCGCTTCTGAAAAAACCTTCCCTGGACCCCCTGGATATGAACAACTATAGGCCAGTCTCTTTGCTATCATTCTTGAGCAAGGTAATCGAGAGGGCGGTTGCTCTTCAACTCCAAGCTGTCTTGGGTGAAACCGATTATCTAGACCCATTTCAAACTGGCTTCAGGACAGGCTTTGGGGTTGAGACTGCCATGGTTGCCTTGACCGACGATCTGCGTCTGAGCATCAACAGGGGCAGTGTGACCCTGTTGGTGCTTTTAGACCTCTCAGTGGCTTTCAACATGATAGATCATGGCATCCTCCTGGACCACCTGAGGGGGTTAGATATCAGAGGCACTGCATTGCAGTGGTTCCTTTCCTTTCTCTCGGGCAGATCCCAGAGGGTGCTGCTCAGGGACAGTTGCTCCAGTAAAAGGGAGCTCACCTGTGGTGTCCCACAGGGTGCTATTCTGTCCCTGATGTTATTTAACATCTATATGAAGCCGCTGGGCGAGTTCATTCGGAGTTATGGAGCTGGGTGTTATCAGTACGCTGATGACACCCAAATCTATTTCTCCATGTCTCGTTCACTGGCCTCAAATTCTGATGGTGTCTCCTCTATCAATGAATGTCTTCGGGCAGTAATGGGCTGGATGAGGAAAAACAGATTGAGGCTGAATCCAGACAAAACGGAAGTGCTCACGGTAACGGCCTCAAAACCAAGAATCGGATTGCAACCTCCGGTCCTGGAAGGGGTCACACTTTCCGTTAAGGACTGCGTTCGCAGCCTGGGGGTGCTCCTTGACTTGTCGCTCCTGATGTCGAACCAGGTAAATGTGACAGTCAGGAGTGCTTGTTATCAGCTTCGGCTGATACGCCAGCTGCGGCCTTTCCTGGAAGTAAGGGATCTTGAGACTGTTGTGCACGTGCTGGTAACCTCACGTCTAGACTTCTGTAATGCGCTCTACATGGGGCTACCCTTGTGCTTGGTCCGGAAATTGCAACTAGTACAGAATATGGCAGCCAGAGTAATTTCTGGAACATCCAGGAGGGACCATATTACCACGGTTCTAAAGTCCACTGGCTGCCCATTAGCTTCCGGACCCAGTACAAGGTGTTGGTTATCACCTTTAAAGCCCTAAATGGCTTGGGTCCAAACTATCTTTGGGACCACCTTCTCCCCTACAATCCTCTCCGCGCACTCCGCTCCTCTGGGAAAGGCCTACTTCAGCCACAAAAATCTAGGCTTTTGGTTACCTCCCAGAGGGCATTTTCCATCGTCGCCCCCAGACTGTGGAACAGCCTGCTGGATGGGATCTGTCTACTTACATCCTTAGACAGTTTTAAAAAGGCTGTTAAGACGGATCTCTTCTGGAAGGCCTACCCAGAATAGAGAACCTAGCCTCAGAAAAACGTCTGGGAATAAGATACTGCTGATCCCATTGACTGTTTATTGATGTGATGTTGTTGACCTTTTGGTCAGTTTTTACCTTGTATGGTTTTGTTTTTTAATTCTGTATTGGATTTAATACTCTTTTAACGAGGGGAGGGTACCAGGGATTTTATATGTTCTGTATTTTAACTTTGTTAGCCGCCCCGATTGTTCTTAGAGGGGCGGGATACAAATTATTATTATTATTATTATTATTATTATTATTATTATTATTATTGACTCTGTTAAAGAGATCACTAATATGAGTTTACAAAAACTAAGCAGAGCAGTAGACGACAGAAAGTCTTGGAGATGTCTCATCCACAGTGTCACCATGGGATAGGATAAACTTGAAGGAGGTTAACAACAACAACAAAAGTACAAAAA
>NC_056524.1:258256482-258266307 GCF_019175285.1 Sceloporus undulatus | reverse complement strand
TGTATTGGATTTAATACTCTTTTAACGAGGGGAGGGTACCAGGGATTTTATATGTTCTGTATTTTAACTTTGTTAGCCGCCCCGATTGTTCTTAGAGGGGCGGGATACAAATAAATATTATTATTATTATTATTATTATTATTATTATTATTATTATTATTATTATGACTGTTAAAGAGATCACTAATATGAGTTTACAAAAACTAAGCAGAGCAGTAGACGACAGAAAGTCTTGGAGATGTCTCATCCACAGTGTCACCATGGGATAGGATAAACTTGAAGGAGGTTAACAACAACAACAAAAGTACAAAAACCTTCTCTTACTAAACCTTCTCTATAGGGGGGTAGGGGGGAAGGTTAATGTTTGGGGGGGGGGGGGGATGACACCAACCATAGTGATGCCATGCTGTAATTGAAAGTATTTAGTGCTACCTAGCTTTGCAAACCCTAAGCCCAGAATCTGTCTGTAAGATGCATTCATTAAATGCATCACATCACAAAAAATGTTGCTTGTGAATTGATTCTTTCTGTAGGCAAGCAATGCACAGAGAAGCTCCGACACATCCTTTGCATACTGCCTTGGCCTTAATAAGGGTTACTTGGTCCTGTGCATAGCAATGTTCAACTTGATCTATTTTAGGCCATTTCTTTCTCTCTTTTTAAAATAAATGCAGTAATTTTAATCAAGTCTGCTCAGGAGGGCAGAAGATTAGTTAAAAAGAGAGGTAAATGCAATGTTAGATTAAGGTATCGCTGGGAATTAAAAATGTAATTTTGCGTTATTACCAGGGCTATATAATGAAGAAAGAATATGCAATGTGAAATTAAATGTAGCACAATGAAGAAGCAGAAGGAGGAAAAAAGTGGATCTGATATGCAAGACAAAAACTGGTCATGAATGCTTAAAGCCAATTCCCTTGAGATTTGTTCATTTCTTCTTTACTTTCTCTCTCCTCCCTCTGCCCACACAGTTTAAACAGAAGGAGAAAGTCAGTGATTAAGATTAGGACAGCTCTGAGATTGTATAGCAGAATTTGGAGATTACATAGCAGCCAATCATGCAAATTTAATTCATAAATTAAAAGCCTTCAGTACTCTTTTTTGTATTTATTTTTTTTAGTAGCCTTCATACAATGGACTGATAAAACCATAAGATTGAGAGGCCCTATAGGCCATCAAGTGTACCCCCTCCTCAGTGCATGAAATCCAGCTAGAGCATCCCCAGCAGGTAGCTCTCTAGTCTCCTTTTTACAAACATCTAGTCAGAGACATCCCACTACCTTACTAGGTAATTGGTTTCATTGTAGAACAGTCCACATTGTTAAGAAGTTCCTTCTCATATTCAATCAAAATCTGCACTCCTGTAATTAAAACATTTTTTAAAAAAAAATTGATGTCATCCAAAAATCGTACATAAAAACAAAGTGTGAACTGAAAAGTAATATAGAAAAATGTTACATTAACTTCCCCTCACACAACAACAAAAAACTACATCTACATTAGGAATGGACAAGAGTGGTGCAAAGATGTTCTTGGACTACAGCTCTCATAATTCCTTTCTAATGGCTATCTCGACTAGGAAACATGGGTTGTCCACCTGGATCAAAACACTCACTTGAGCACTGTAGAGCTTCAGTGGGCCTCAGTTCTATTAATATTATGGGGAACTCTGTGCATATTTATTTTTATATTTTTTTATTTAGAGCACTTAGACCCTGCCCTTATATCCTAACAACTGTTGAAACCAAAGCATGAAGGCATTGTGCCTACTACTGTTCTCTCCCTCAGAGGCAACAGAAGTAGCAGTTGGTATGGAGGGAGGTCTTCTTCCCAACCACTGGGAGTAAGGCATGATGGCACTGTGCCTGGCTGCTGTTTTCTTGTTCAAAGCCCACAGTAGTTTAAAGTCTTCTTGATCAATAAAGCAAATAGGAAATGCATGAAAGACTGTTTGATGTCAGAGTGCCTGCATGTGAAAATCCTGCTAGACTGGGATCTTGATTGCATATTGTAGCAAAGAAGGTGGGAAAGCAGAAAATGGAGCAGTCAGAGCAAATGGGATTATTAGTGCTGAAGAAGAGTAACATGGAAAGAATGAAGTTTTAATAAGTGTACTGTTTAGGGTTGAGGTCTCCACAGATGTATTTCCTGAAAGAGAACATCTGACAGAAAGAACTTGTGTTTTTTTTAAAGATGTAGGAGAAAGCAAATTCCAGCAGGCACACACATGCAGATACAGAGTTTAGCATGCTTAACTCTTAAAAGTCTGGCTTTGAATCCCCACGTACATATTTAATTGCTTTCACAGTGTTATATTAGGATTGCTCCTTATTTCTTCTTGGGAAGCTCTTCAGTGTTACTAGTTAGATGGGCAGCAAGTACCACATGATCTTATTCATACTGAGAACAGTATGTAATATGTAATATGGCCAGTGGAGCTATGGTGAAATTTCATTGCAGATTTTTGCTGAAGAATTTACCAAACTGTACCATTTGTCTTCTGTTTAAAACAGAAAAAGCTTGAGGTTTCAAAAATGAGAATGGAGGAGAAAGTGAAATGGAAAGATCCCCCCCCCCCAATTTGTATCAGAATGGATGGAAACAGTGATCATCCAGTACCGTTCCAGCTATGCTTAAAGTCTAAGAAGTATTGTTTTAAAAATTAAAAATAGAACTCTGTGTATATGTGTATAAAAACACACAGATAGACAGATATGTGTGTGAGCGCAGGGAGAGCAAGAGTACAGGAAAATAGAATATTGCTGCATTTTCTATAAATTCTGCTACCATGGCAACTACACTTTGTACAACAAAGTGGGAACACAAGGAGGGAAATCTTGCACTAAATCTGAAAAAATTATCAACAACAAGCAATAAACATTTGCTTTACCAAAGTTTGCTGGTCAAAATTTGCTATCTAAGGGCCTTTACAGACTGGCCTCAAAGGCTGGCCTGGAGGCAGAGTCAGGGCACAGCATCCTGATGGTGCATGCCCAACTCCCCCCCCCCAGGACACCCTGATCCCATGCACCGCTCCACACAGTGTGTGGCATCATGGCATGCCTCCAGCACTGCATCCAGATGACGCAACGTCAGAGGGGTGCCATATAGCTGCGCCACCGCAGCTATGGTGCCTTTTCAAGGGCACAAAAAGGAACCACAATATGGCGCAAAAAGGGGTGGCTGGAGGCCCCTCAGTTCTGTGTGACACTTAAAAAAGCTACTGTGGTCAGAAGAGACTTTTTCAGGCTGCACAGGGCTAAAAGTCTTCATGAAAAAGTTTCATATGTTCACATGTAAGGGAAAAGACCAAAGTCTTTTTTTTTAAAGGATACATTGAGAAGTGTGGAGAAAACTGACTAATGAAAGTATATTTAAAATAATTTTAAAATGCAGGTAAATGCGGAAAGGGGGGTCAGCAAATGTTCCTATAAGCACATTTCCTACACATGAAATTGTTTAAATCAGACTTATCAACATTTTTTTCCTTTGCAATGAAATTTAGCAGGATCCAAGAGTTACCAGCCAATATAAAATGTGCATTCTTGATAAAATGCAACAACTGTTGTGTTATGGTATGAACTAACATAAATTCGAGTATCATTAGACTGTTTTTCTGACCTATCAGCCTGCCTTATTGTGCTTACTATTTCTGGGTGCTTAGTTCAAATGGGAAATTCTACCCCTTTTCTTCAAATGCCTAATATAACACAGGATATGTTTCCATGACTAATATGTTGTTTTTCAGAATCGGCTTGTTCACAAGTCTAGGGATCAAGAGAAATTTGGTCCTGGTTTCCTTTTAATGGACTACAATTAGGTCCCCACCATTACTCCTTCAGAGGAGCTGGTTTTGCTGCTTGTTTTGTCATACTATCTGAGGCAACTAACAAGTGATGATCCACGATGGCACTAGATGCTTAGGGCATGAAATCCAAATGGAACCCTATAGTCAAAATATAACAAAATAAATATTTCATAATTTACTGCCCTTTCATAGAGAGGAAGGACCAGAACTTAGAGCATAGTTTGCTATATGGTGCATGGGCCAATGAGATAAAGCAGTTATAACATTTAACTGGAAAACTGGAACAGATTGTTGTCCTATGAAATATAGAGATTCATTCTCATGCAGCCTGATTTATCTTACAGAGTTGTTGTCAGCATAAAAATGGGAGGAGAGTCATATATGCCACCTTATAATAATAAATAAATAAAATAAAACTTTTATTTGTATCCCACTTTTCTGTGACAAGACAATCAAAGCGGCTCACAACACATTAAAATCCACATTTACACAATTATGTCCCAAATTCCCCCCCTTAAAACAGGATTAAATATGTTACAATTAAAATATCTATTAAAATGTTCTTTGGAGTATATATAGAGAGATATTACAGAAAGAAACTCTGGAATGATTTCCCTTCACATACTTGAAGACCACTTTCACACAGTCAGAGAGAATGATATAGTGCTTTGGGTATTAATCAAGGTCCCTAGGAAACCAGGGTTCAAATCTCTACTTAGCAACTCTGTGGGGGGGGGGGCATAGGTAAGTCACACTCCCTCAGGGTTTTCTGCTAAGAAAACCCTATGATATGGCCACCATAAGCTGGACTCAACTTGAAGTCTTGAAGACACATAATGACAACAATCCATTATAAGATGTGGAAGGGAGGGATTCCCTGCACACCATGGTCTTGTGTCCAAATGCCCCCCACAAATCCTGGATAGGATGTAAATGTAGCAACTATGTGATGTAAAATGGCATGATGGTTCTCTACCTCAGCTCCTGATTAGTTGCTGCCAGTCAAAGCAGACAATACTTAACTAATATCCAGGAATATGGCAGCTTCCTTGTTGATTGTTATCCTTAGATGTATGGCTTCAGACCGTCTAATGGTGCAGTTCTTTGTGCCTGTTAAGGTTTAAAGCAGGTACATATCTTGAAGGACAAGATCAGTAGCTATGAATCAAAAAGGGCAACCAAGTGCAACGGAATGACTTTGTTTACTGTATGTGCCATGCTTTCATTGGCTTGCTTTCTTCTTTACTGAATTCACAGATCATGAAAGAGTTCATTATCTTCAAGGAGCAGATAGAAAATGTGTGCAAGTGATGAGATTTTCAATATTATACATTTGTGCAAGTATGAAGGGAATTTCAATGGTTTCAGAATAATCAATTGTATTTAAGCACATCCATAGAACCAACAATTTTTTCATCAGCTTTACAAAACCATTCAGTTTATCCTGCGTAATTATATATTTCCCCTACCCTCTCTTTCACTCCAGTTCTTCAAATCCATTAGTATTTCTTCACTAACAGCTATACATATTTTAAAAAATGAGGGAGAAATAGTAGCTATTTGCCTATCCTTGTGAGCCACAGTGCATCTGTCAGTAAAACACTCCAGATTAAGAGACTATACACAACTTTACTCTGCAGTAGCCATGATCATCAACTTTCAGACCTATTTTTCAGCTAAAGACCCACTCAACTGAAACTTGACTTCTAGACTTGTAAGAGTTGAGACTTTCTCTCTCTCTCTCTCTCTCTCTCTCTGCAGAATTTCAACTTTTTCAATCACTGTATACTTAAGAATTTGAGCTAATCTTGCCATTGATGAAATTCTAGACAAGATAGCATTTTGAGAATCCTTGAGCCTCAAGAGATTTTGTTTACAGTTCAAGAATAAAAAGTTAAATATTTTCCCCACTGTAGTTTCAGCAATTTGTGCAAAATACTTCATGCCAAATGTTGGTCTCTGCAAAAAACAAAAACAAAAAACCCAAATCTTTTTTCTGCTTTCTGAAGCTATTCTGAAACTATAAACACAGAGAGAATAAAAGATAAACTGATGAATCACCAAAACACAAGCAGCCCAACAAATGTAACTTTTATTAGTCCATGTGATAAAGTAATATTTAATTTATACTGTATTTCCATTCTGGCATTTGAAGGTATTTGAAAAGTGGTTGAACCACATGGTTTTTGAGTGCTGATGAAAAGAATCCTGGACTGATGCGAATTTTCACAGTATGAGATTTATCCTGTACAAAATTAGCACATGGTTGTTTTGTCCATAAAATGGCATTTTTGTACAAAAATATGAATACTAATATTAATACTAATAACAATTTATTCCTTTATATCCCACCTTTCTGTCAATAGTGAGACTCAAGGCAGAAAACAACACATTTCAAAACAATACAGATTAAAATTATATGAAATCTTTCATAAAAATACAAATATAGAAGTACAAATATAGAACTTAATTAAAACAAATTAAAAAATAAAAAGTTAAAATATTAAACATTAATATTAATTAGAAGAATCGTACATACGTACAAACCTTAGTTTCTAAAATTTCATGTCATCAAAATGTTTTAATTTGCTGATGGAAAAGGAAACAAAGAAGAAAAGAAGGCTGGGGCCATTCTGACCTCCACAGAGAGGAAGCAGCAGAATTTTCTGTCCAGAATATGATATTTCTATGCAGAAATATTAATTATACTACAGGAAAAAAACTGAAATTGGGGACTTACTGTGTTCAAAGTTTGCATAGAAAACACCATATTCTGTGCAGGAAACGACATTTCTTTGCACAGAAAGTAGTATTCCTAAGCAGGACTATCATTTTCCCTGATGAAAATGTGTTTCCCGTGCAGAAACTGCTGTTTTCTGTGTAAAACAACAATTTTCAAATTTTGCACAAAATATGTCCTGAACTGTGAATAGACTTCAAAAACTGTGTGGGTTTCAAAGACTTGTTTGCAGCAGCAAGAAATGTGCAAAAAACACTTGTTGCTTCTTTCAAGAAGAAATGTTGTGAAGAGTTACATTCCTGTTTGGAGTATTGTAGACAAATGTTGAAAATTTGTCTCAAGAATATATAACATGTCTCAGAGATTCCCTTTCTCATCTCACTATCTTGCAACGAGAATTGTTTGGACAGAATGTTTCCCAAGTATGGATTACTTAATCCAGGATTTCTTAGCATACTAGGAATACAACATAACTGAGAACCTTCACATAACAAGATTTATTTATTTCATTCTAGGATGCCATGAATTTTGAATTAGGGTGGTTTTAGCTTTAGCACTTTTTTGAGAAGAATTTGCTAAACCTTTTTATTTCTTCATAGTCAGAATAGAAAGACTGAGATTTTTTTCTTTACAACTGACACTAAAATTGATTTGTCATCTCAGAGGTAGAACTTTGACTGCCTAACTTTTAAAAATCTGTGTTTGAATCCTTATTTGTACAACCATGTTGGTGCTGAATTGGGGCTGTTACCTCTGGGTTTTTTAAAAATATATATATGCTCCTTATCTATATGACAGACAGATATGGCATGGATCCTCTTCACACTTACTGCAGGCTTTATTTTTTTTCTTTAAAATCATTGCTCTGTGAGCCAGTGTGGCATAGTGGTATTGGACTAGGAGTCTGGGAGAGCATGCCTCAAATCCCTGCCCGGCCATGGAAATCCACTGGGTGACCTTGGATAAGTCATAGCCTCTTGGCTACAGAGGACGACAATGGAGAAACCCCTCTGGACAAATCTTGCTGAAGAAAACCCTATAATAATATGGAATAGACTTCACAGCACACAACAAGAACAACAAGCAGTGGTTTAGCCATCGAGGGGCGCAAAAGATTGCTCCTTCATAAGAATTCTTCTAATCAAAATTATTTTTTCCCCTTCAGTCCACAAATTTCTAGCACTGTAATAAGTTAAATATTCATTTGAGCATTTGGAATAGAGCTAGGCATTCAAAAAGAAAGGGGTGGGGCAGGCATACTGACCAAGGGAATGTGACTACAATAAATGCAAGAGTTCTAGGTGTGAACAATTTTCAGTGTTTCATTTACTGCAATGCCAGAACTTTGAGAACCATAGAAAAACTCCATTTGAGGATCAAATTCTTTCATCTTCCCACTATAACTACAGAAGCCCCAGTAGCTCAAAAGGTTGGCATTTAATCAACATGTGAGTGGAAAGTGAGGTGGAACCACATGCATGGCAACTTGCCACAGCTCCTGATAGAAACACACACAATATAAACATGCAGAAGGCAGAAACCTGGGCCAGCTGGCTAGTCAGTGTGCTATCAATCTTTGCTCAAGTGCTAAGTGAAAGTGGAGGCCAGTGGAGGGAATCATGCAACTCCTCAGCTGTGTTGGACTGCACTTCTTACCATTGATAATGCTGGCTAGGGCTGTTTGTAGTTGCAGCTCACCAGCATCTGGAGAACAACATGATTAATCAAGGGTGGCTAATCTTTGGGTTAATGACAACAACTCTCCACAGCAATCAGTTCAAACCCCTAACAAAGCAACCTGCCCATTCCATATCAACTATGGGCTCGTGCAGACAGGCCAAAATAAAGCTGCTTTGAGTCACTTTGGAGGTATGATGTTTAAATGACACACACATCTTAAGAGGATAGAAGCTGCACCAAAGCTGCGCTCTAGTCCTTAGGAGGAGATTGTCCCATATTGGCTCTAATCCTACTGTCACTGCTAGTTGTTTTAGCCACTGCCAGTATACCAGGAATGGAAAAAGATGTAGCTGAATTTAACATTGCAATAAGAATAACTATTTTTCACCTCCCCAGAGTTGCTGAAGGGTGACCTGCATTCTGCCTTGAGAATCAGAACATCTGTCAAGTTTACAAGACTTTTTGGAGAAATAAACAGCACATAAAACAAGATGCACATTTTAAGAAGTGAATGGCCATACATGCATACAATTGGGGAAAATATGGACAAATATAGGAGGGAAATGCATAAAGAAATGTGCCCAATAGGAAGGAAGAAAAACAAGTAAGTGAATGGATAGAAATGTCATTTACAGGAATGGGGGGGAGGGGGGAGTGAAATTGTGCAGTCTAGTCAACAATGAGACTGAAATATTTTTATATCCCTTCCGATAAGACATGCCTCAAGGCAAGGACTGCAGCCTTTAACCGCAAAAAACAGGGATATTCTCCACTTCTACTGTGAGTATGTTTTCTGAATATGGCTATAAAGAAAAACACAGAGAGACAGAAAAGACAATGGTAGTGATTTAGCACAGAAAGTGTTCAGCCTATAAAGTGATACTATACTGTTTAACCCACCCTGTTGATACTGGACAATTATTTAAAGCTTCCTCATTCTGCTTGGCCTGCCCTTGTGATCTGCAACCTGAAAGTCCAATTCATCTTATGGAGGCCTTGAGGGATGGAATTCAACAAAAGGTAATTTTGTTGTTTTTCATTCTATTTGATAATGTAACTGTGATGCCTGCTGTTCTCAGCTACAGTATATGGAGGGTGAGAGCAAAACAAATGTACATACGCAAAGCAAAAACAACCAAACCAGCACTTATCAAGGCCTTAAGCATAATCTATATTTAGCTGAAAACAGACCCTTCATGCTGTAAAGTGAAGCATTCTCATACTAGGTTGCACTTTATTGTAGGCTTTAACACACACACACTCTCTCACACACACACACCAATCCACACACACACACTCCCCTGGCTACTCAGGCTTCTATGCAATTCATAATCAGTAAGAAGTTGGAATATTTGCAGAATGAGATCTTTGTATGATGACTTAGAACAGGGGTAGGCAACCTGCGGCCGGTGGGCCGGATGCGGCCCGGCAAGGCCTTGGGACCGGCCCCCGCCTGGTCTTGCCGCCGGAGCCTTTGGCCTCTCGCGTGAGGGCGTGGGGCCTTTGACCTATCAGGAGGAGGCGGGCAAGGGGGGCAAATGGCGGGCAAGGGGGGCAATTGTCTATAGAAGCCTCCGAAACATGCATTTATATTAAC
>NC_056524.1:258186811-258256457 GCF_019175285.1 Sceloporus undulatus | reverse complement strand
AGAAGATATTAAACAGAACCTTGCCTTTAAGTATAAGATAGCACCAGGACATTCCTTTAAATAGTATTCCCAGTGATTGATGTTATAGTCATACAAGACTTTGCAGATGGACACGAGGGATCTGCTGCAGTCACCTGCAACTCTTGTGGGATGTTTCTCTTCTTGCCTACAGAAGTGGAGAACTTCACATGCACCAAGTGCAATGGTAGCCTCTTGGAGGAAAGTGCAGCAGCTGGAGTCCAGAGTAGCTACACTCAGCAATTAGGGAACAAGAGGATTCCTGGACATAGAAACTAACGATCTTGGATGAGTACCCCACGCAGAGGAAGATGCTAGGGTGGAAGAGGTCACTTGCCAAACACAGGAGGCAGACACTGGAGGAATGTCACAAAGAGATAAGCCAAGAAGGATTGTTTCTGGGAGCTGCAGCTAGAGAATCAAAAAGCTCTTTCCCTTATCAAGGAGGATAAGAAGAGCAGCATGGACAGACTTCAGGGACAGAGCAGGGAGCCTGAAGTCCCACCAGGGAACAGTCGCTGCTAAGCCTCAGAGGAGGCGTGTGGTCATAGTGGGGGACTCCTGCTGAGGGGTACAGAAGCAGTGAATGTAGGCCTGACAAGATGTCTCGAGAGGTGTGTTGTCTTCCAGGTGCAAAGATCCGTGATGTGACAGAGAGGCTGACAAGACTGGTCAAGCCTACTGACAAATACCCCTTCCTTTTGGTCCACGGGAACTAAGATACTGCAAGACAAGCCTTCAGAACATCAAAGGGATTACGAGGCGCTTGGTAGGAAGCTGAAAGGAATGGATGTACAGGTTGTCATCTCGTCTCTTCTGCCAGTTGAAGGGCATGGTCCAGGAAGGAGAGGAAAATAGCAGATTGAACAACTGGCTTCGCAGATGGTGCCAGCCGAGAAGGATTTGATTCTCGATCATGGGCTGCAGTTCCATGAGGAGGGACTTCTTGCAACAGACGGGTTTGCATCTCACGCCAATTGGAAGAAAGGTTTTGCCAATAGTCTCAAGAACTTGATCAGGAGGGCTTTAAACTAGTTCCAAGGGGAAGGGAGACAATATTAAGGAAGGCGAAAGGGATGGCGAAATAGTCAAACTGACATAGAGGAAACAAGAAAAAAAGTGCAAGGACCCAACAGTGGGAGGCAAAAAAACTTGCACAGGAGCAAGTAAAAGGGAACCATGGTCCGCGATGTCTCTACACTAATGCACAAGCATGGGAAATAAGCAGATTTATTTATTTATTTATTATTATTTATTAGTATTTATATCCCGCCCTTCAGCCCTAATGGCTCCAGGGCGGCTTACATTTTTTTAACCAGACAGTTCCCTGCCGCAGGCTACAATCTAAAGACACGACACAAAAGGAGAAGGGAATGGTGAGGGGGGAGGGGATCAGGTCGCATTCTCTCTCCTCTGAGGCCTGGACCAAGGCAGATGCACTGGAGGGAGGGCTCTCTCCATCTCAGCAGGCCTGTTGGAGCTCGCCTGCCTCTCTCCCCCTTCCAGATGGTGGCTGAGGGAGGGCTGGTCCCTTCGAGGAGCAGTGGAGCTCGCCTCCTCTCCCTCCCCTCAGAGGTGGCTGAAGGGAGGGCTGGTCCTCTTCGAGAAGGCAGTTGGAGCTCGCCTGCCTCTCTCTCCCCTTCCAGATGGTGGCTGAAGGGAGGGCTGGCCTTTCGAGGAGCGTTGGAGCTCGCCTGCCTCTCTCTCCCCTTCTAGATGGTGGCTGAGGGAGGGCTGTCCTCTCGAGGAAGGCAGTTGGAGCTCGCCTGCCTCTCTCTCCCCTTCCAGATGGTGGCTAAGGGAGGGCTGGTCTTCTTCAAGGAAGGCAGTTGGAGCTCGCCTGCCTCCTCTCCCCTTCCAGATGGTGGCAAGGAGGGCTGCTCTTCGAAGAAGGCAGCTGGAGCTCGCCTGCCTCTCTCTCCCTTCCAGATGGTGGCTGAGGGAGGGGTCCTCTCGAGGAAGGCAGTTGGAGCTCGCCTGCCTCTCTCCCTTCCAGATGGTGGCTGAAGGGAGGGCTCGCTTCGCGAGGAGGCAGTTGGAGCTCGCCTGCTCTCTCCCCCTTCCAGATGGTGGCTGAAGGGAGGGCGGTCCTCTCGAGGAGGCAGTTGGAGCCGCCTCCTCTCCTCTCCTCCAGATGGTGGCTGAAGGAGGCTGGTCTTCTCGAGGAAGGCAGTTGGAGCTCGCCTGCCTCTCCTCCCCCTTCAGATGGAAGTTGATGAACTCCAACTCCTAGTAAACAAGCAAATATATATAATAGGCATCATTGAAACCGGGGGATGAGTCTCATGATTGGAAAAGGAATAGAGGGGATAACCTTTTAAGAGAAATAGGCCAAACAAGAAAGGAGGAGGAATACAACATATGCAGAGATATACACCAGGGAAGAGATCCAGGACATCATCATGGAAGCCAGGTGGAGAGCATCTGGGTAAAAATTAAAGGGGAAGGAAACACAGAGTTTACGGTGGAGTCTCTACGACCCCCAAGTCAGACTGAGGAATTGGATGATACTTTCTAGAACAGATGACCACACAGTCAGAAAAGAGAGATGTAGTAGTGATGGGCGACTTCAACATCTGATATTTGCTGGAAGTCAATCCAGCAAAATCCTCAGGCCTAGCAATTCCTCACTTGCCTGGAAGACAATTCATGGTCCAAAAGGTGGAAGAGGCAACAGGGAGTCAGCATTTTGAGATCTGATCTACCAACAAGGATGACTGGTTAATGGGGTCAAGTGGTGGGATCATTAGGTGAAGTGACCATTTCTCCTGGAGTTTGTAATACAGTGGAAAGGAGAAGCCAGGCATAGTCAGACACGCATCCTAGACTTAGAGAGTGGATTTCAGTAACTTAGAGATAATTGAGCGATTCCATGCTCAGAAATATAAAATAAAGATTCAGGACGGATGGGACTTCTCAAAGGGAGATACTGAAGCACAATTTTCAAACAGTTCCAGTGAGAAAGAAAAATGGAGTGGCTCAAGAAACCAGGATGGATACTAAGGAACTTTCAAACGAGCTAGTTTGAAACGGAAACATGTATAAGAAATGGAAAAAGGGGGAATCACAAAAAGGAATTCAAGAATAGCAGACATGTGTAGGGTAAGTCAGAAAAGCTAAAGCACAGAATGAACTCAGGCTTGCTAGAGAGGTTAAGAACAAAAAAAGGGCTTTTTGTATGTCCGCAAAAAGGAAGAAGAGGAAACGGTAGGGCCACTGCGTGGGAGAAGATGGCAAAATGCTAACAGAAGACAGAGAAAAGCGAATTACTCAACACCTCTTTGCTCAGTCTCTCAGAAAAGGAAAAGGGTGCTCAACCGAGGATAATGGGCAGAGGACAGAATAGGGGAATTTCAGCACAGAATAAGTAAAGAGAAGTAAGGAACACTTCTTAATCTAAATGAATTTAAGTCTCCGGGACCAATAACTCATCCAAGGGTATAAAAGAATGGCAAATGTAATATGGAGCATTGGCATAATCTTGAAAACTCCTGCAAAACGGAGAGATCCCAGCAGACTGGCGGAGGGCAAAACGGTTCCCCATCTCAAAAAGGGAAAAAAGAGGATCCCAACATATCGTCAGTAGTCTGACATCAGTACTAGGAAAGATTCTGGAGCAGATCATTAAACAGAGAGTCTGTGAACATCTAGAAGGCAAGCCATAAACAAAAAGTCAACATGGGTTCAGAAAACAAGTCATGCCAGACAAACCTAATGTCTTCTTTGATAAAATTCCAGCTTGGTAGATGAGGGAATGCTGTGGATATAGTATATCTGATTTCACTAAGGCCTTTGACAAGGTTTCCCAGACTTCTTGCAAACAAGCTTGTAAAAGTGGGCTAGACAAGGAACTGTTAAATGGATCTGTAATTGGTTGACTGGCCGACCCAAAGGGTGTCAACAATGGCTCCTTTCATCCGGGAGAAGTGACTAGGGTTCCCACAGGGTCTCGGGCCCAGTGCTATTCAACATCTTATCAATGACCTGGATGAAGAATGGGAGCAAACTTATCAAATTTGCAGAGACACCAAATTAGGGGAATAGCAACCCTAGAGGACAGGACAAGATTCAAAATGACCTGAATAGACAGAAAGCTGGGCCAAGCTAACAAATGAAATTCAACATGGATGTAAGGTATTGCCTTGGGCGGAAATAAAAGCTATAGGATGTGGTGACCTGGCTGAATGAAACTAGTGTGAAAGGGATCTAGGAGTCAGTAGACCAAATTGAACATGAGTGAACATGTGATGCGCAGGTAAAAAGGCCAATGCGATTTTAGGCGCATCAATAGAGTATAATGTCTAGATTCAAAGAAGAATAGTGCCTCTGATTTGCTTGGTCGGCCCCACCTAGAATATTGTGTCCATTCTGGGCGCCACAATTCAGAAAGAAATGAGAAATGGAGCGTGTCCAAAGGAGGCGACAAAAGTGGTGAAGGTTGAACCATGCCTGAGAACGATTAGGAGCTGGATGTTTAGCTGGAGAAAAGAAGGTTAGAGGTGATATGATGCCTGTTTAAATTGAAGGAATGTCATATGAAGGAGCAAGCTTGTTTTCTGTGCCCAAGAACAGGACCAGACAAGGATGCAGCTATAGGAAAAGAGATCACCTAAATAGGAGAACTCTGACAGTAAGGGCTGTTTGACAGTGGAGTGCACTCCTCGGAGGGTGATAGAGTCGTCCTCCTTGGAGGTCTTTAAACAGAGGCTGCAAGCCATCTGTCAGGGATGCTTTGATTTGGATTCCTGATGCAGGGGGTTGACTGGATGGCCCTAGTGGTCTCTTCCAACCTACGATCTAGAGTCTATGAGTCTAAGTCCCATACAAAATTCATTCTGCAAATATTCCAACTTCTTACTGATTAGAATTGCATAGAAGCCTGAAAGCCGGGGAGTGTGTGTGTGTGGATTGGTGTGTGTGGTGTGAGAGAGTGTGTGTGTGTGTTAAAGCCTACATAAGTGCAACCTAGTAGAGATGCTGGCACTTTACAGCAGAAGGTCGTTTTCCAGCTAATATAGATTATGCTTAAGGCCTTGATAAGGGCTGGTTTGGTTGTTTTTGCTTTGCGTATGTACATTTGTGTGTGTGCTCCCATCCCCATATATGTAGCTGAGAACAGCAGGCTCACATTACATTATCAAATAGAATGAAAAACAACAAAATTACCTTTTGTTGAATTCCATCCCTCAGGCCTCCATAAGATGAATTGGACTTTCATTGGCAGATCACAAGGGCAGGCCAGCAGAATGAGGAAGCTTTAAATAATGTCCAGTATCACAGGGTGGGGTTTAAACATATAGTATCACTTTTATAGGCTGAACAACTTTCGTGCTAAATCACTACCATTGTCTTTTCTGTCTCTCTGTGTTTTTCTTTATAGCCCATATCAGAAAACATACTCACAGTAGAAGTGGAGAATTCCCTGTTTTTTGTTTTTGCGGTTAAAGGCTGCAGTCCTTGCCTTGAGGCATGTCTGTATCGAAGGATATAAATATATTCAGTCCATTGTTTGACTAGACTGCACAATTTCACTCCCCCCTCCCCCCATTCCTGTAATGACATTTCTACCATTCACTACTTGTTTTTTCTTCCTGCCTATTGGGCACATTTCTTTAGATTTCCCTCCTATATTTGTCCAAATTTTCCGCCAATGTGTATGCATGTATGGCCATTCACTTCTTAAAATGTGCAGCATCTTGTTTTATGTGCTTTTTTATTTCTCCAAAAAGTCTTGTAAACTTGACGATGTTCTGATTCTCAAGGCAGAATGCAGTCACCCTTCAGCAACTCTGGGAGGTGAAAAAAAGTTTTCGTATTGCAATGTTAAATTCAGCTACATCTGTTTTTCCATTCCTGTATACTGGCAGTGGCTAAAACAACTAGCAGTGACAGTAGGATTAGGCCAATAGGGGACAATCCCTCCTAAGGACTAGAGCGCAGCTTTGGTGCAGCTTCTATCCTCTTAAGATGTGTGTGTCATTTAAACATCATGACCTCCAAGTGAATCAAGCACTTTTTTGGGCCTGTCTGCACGAGCCCTATTTGGATGGAATGGGCAGGGGGTTGCTTTGTTAGGGGTTTGAACTGATTGCTGTGGAGAGTTTTGTCATTAACCCAAAGATTAGCCACCCTTGATTAATCATGTTGTTCTCCAGATGCGGGTGAGCTGCAACTACAAACACGCCCTAAGCCCACAATTATCAGGTAAGAAGTGCAGTCCAACACAGCTGAGGAGTTGCATGATTCCCCTCCACTGGCCTCCACTTTCACTTATAGCACTTGATACAAAGATTGATAGCACAATGACTAGCCAGCTGGCCCAGGTTTCTGCCTTCTGCATGTTTGTATTGTGTGTGGTTTCTATCAGGAGCTGTGGCAAGTTGCCATGCATGTGTTTCCACCTCACTTTCCACTCACCATGTTGATTAAATGCCAACCTTGTGAGCTACTGGGGCTTCTGTAGTTATAGTGGGGAAGATGAAAGAATTGATCCTCGAATGGAGTTTTTCTATGGTTCTCAAAGTTCTGGCATTGCAAGTAATGAAACACTGAAAATTGTTTCAACCTAGACTCTTGCATTTATTGTAGTCACATTCCCTTGGTCATATGCCTGCCCCACCCCTTTCTTTTTGAATGCCAGCTCTGTTCCAAATGCTCAATTAAGCATTTAACATTACAAGTGCTAGAAATTTGTGGACTGAAGGGGAAAAATAATTTTGATTAGAAGAATTCTTATAAGGAGGCAATCTTTTGCGCCCTCAGGTGCTGAAACCACTGCTTGTTTTGTTCTTGTTGTGTGCTGTGAAGTCTATTCCAATTTATTATAGGGTTTTCTTCAGCAAGATTTGGTCCAGAGGGGTTTCTCCATTGTCGTCCTCTGTAGCCAGAGGCCTATGAACTTATGCCAAGGTCACCCATGGATTTCCATGGCCGGGCAGGGAGTTGAGGCATGCTCTCCCAGACTCCTAGTCCCAATACCACTATGCCACACTGGCTCACAGAGCAATGATTTTAAAGAAAAAAAATAAAGCTGCAGTAAGTGTGAAGAGGATCCATGCCATATCTGTCTGTCATATAGAAAGGAGCATATATATATTTTAAAAACCCAGCGTAAAGTCCCCAATCAGCACCAACATGGTTGTACAATAAGATTCAAACACAGATGTTTAAAAAGTTAGGCGTCAAAGTTCTACCTCTGAGATGACAAATCATTTAGTGTCAGTTTGGAAAGAAAAAATCCTCAGTCTTTCTATTCTGACTAGAAGAAATAAAAAGGTGTTAGGCAATTCTTCTCAAAAAATGCTAAAGCTAAAACCACCCTAATTCAAAATTCATGGCATCCTAGAATGAAATAAATACATCTTGTATGTGGAGGTTCCTCATTATGTTTTATTCCTAGTATGCTAAAAATCACTGGTTAAGTAATCCATACGTTGGGAAACATCTGTCCAACAATTTCTACTGTGCAATAGTGAGAGGAGAAAGGGAATCTCTGAGACAGTTATATAGTCTTGAGACAAATTTTCAACATTTGTCTACAATACTCCAAGCAGAATGTAACTCTCACAACATTTCTCGTGAAAGAAGCAACAAGTGTTTTTTGCACTTTCTTGCTCGGCAAACAAGTCTTTTGAAACCCACACAGTTTTTGAAGTCTATTCTCACAGTTCAGTGACATATTTTGTGCAAATTTTGAAAATTGTTGTTTTTACACAAACAGAAAACGCATTTCTTCTGCACGGGAAACACATTTTCATCAGGGAAAATGATAGTCTGCGTAGGAATACTACTTTCGTGCAAAAGAATGTCGTTTCCTGCACAGAATATGGTGTTTTCTATGCAAACTTTGAAACAGTAAGTCCCCAATGTCAGTTTTTTCCCTGTAGTATAATTAATAGTTCTGCATAGAAATAGCATATTCTGGACAGAAAAATTCTGCTGCCTTCCTCTCTGTGGAGGTCAGAATGGCCCAGCCTTCTTTTCTTCTTTGTTTCCTTGTTCCATCAGCAAATTAAAACATTTTAATACATGAAATTTTAGAAACTAAGGTTTGTACGTATGTACGATTCTTCTAATTAATATTAAGTTTAATTTTTAAACTTTTTAATTTTAATGTTTTAATTAGTTCTATATTTTGTACTTCTATATTTGTATTTAATGAAAGATTTCATATAATTTTAATCTGATTGTTTTGAAATGTTTGTTTTCTGCCTTGAGTCCTCCTATTGGACAGAAAGGTGGGATATAAAGGATAAATTGTTTATTAGTATTAATATTAGTATTCATATGTTTGTAGCAAAATGCCATTTATGGACAAAACAACCATGTGCTAATTTTGTACAGGATAAAATCTTCACTGTGGAATTCGCATCAGTCCAGGATTCTTTCATCGCACGTAAAAACCATGTGGTTCAACCACTTTCAATACCTTCAAATGCCAGAATGGAAATACAGTAAAATTAAATATTACTTTATCACATGGACTAATAAAGTTACATTTGTTGGGCTGCTGTGTTGTTGGTGATTCATCATTTATCTTTTATTCTCTCTGTGTTTTATAGTTTCAGAATAGCTTAGAAAGCAGAAAAAAGAATTTGGGTTTTTTGTTTTTGTTTTTTTGCAAGACCAACATTTGGCAATGAAGTATTTGCACAAATTGCTGAACACAGTGGGGAAAATATTTAACTTTTTATTCTTGAACTGTAAACAAAATTCTTGAGGCTCAAGATTCTCAAAATGCTATCTTGTCGAGATTTTCATCAAGGGCAAGATTAGGTCAAATTCTTAAGTATAAGTGATTGAAAAGTTGAAATTCTGCAGAGAGAGGAAGAGAGAGAGAAAGTCTCAACTCTTACAGTCTGAGTCAAGTTTCAGTTGAGTGGGTCTTTAGCTGAAAATTAGGTCTGAAAGGTTGATGATCATGGCTACTGCAGAGTAAAGTTTGTGATAGTCCTCTTAATCTGGAGTGTTTTACTGACAGAATGCACTGTGGCTCACAAGGATAGGCAAATAGCTACTATTTCCTCCCTCCCTCATTTTTTAAAAATGTATAGCTGTTAGTGAAGAAATACTAATGGATTTGAAGAACTGGAGTGAAAAGAGGGGTAGGGGAAAATATAATTACGCAAGGAGACTGAATGGTTTTGTAAAGCTGGATGAAAAAATGGTTGGTTCTATGGATGTGCTTAAATACAATTGATTATTCTGAAACCATTGAAATTCCCTTCATACTTGCACAAATTAAATAGTGAAAATCTCATCACTTGCACACATTTTTCTATCTGCTCCTTGAAGATAATGAACTCTTCAGATCGTGTGAATTCAGTAAGAAGAAGCAAGCCAATGAAAGCATGGCACATACAGTAACAAAGTCATTCGTTTTGGCACTTGGTTGCCCTTTTTGATTCATAGCTACTGATCGTGTCCTTCAAGATAGTACCTGCTTTAACCTTAACAGGCACAAAGAACTGCACCATTAGACGGTCTGAAAAGCCAACATCTAAGGATAACATCACAAGGAAGCGTGCCATATCTGGATTTAGTGTAAGTATTGTGCTTTGACTGGCAGCAACTAATCAGGAGCTGAGGTAGAGAACCATCATGCCATTTTACATCACATAGTTGCTACATTACATCCTATCCAGATTTGTGGGGGTTGGACACAAGACCATGGTGTGCAGGGATCCCCCCTTCCACATCTTATAATGGATGTTGTCATTATGTGCCTTCAAACTTCAAGTTGTCCAGCTTATGGTGGCCATATCAGGGTTTTCTTAGCAGAAAAACCCTGAGGGAGTGTGACTTACCTTATGGACCCCCCAGAGTTGCTAGTAATAGAGTTGAACGGGTTTCCAGGGACCTTGATTAATACCCAGCACTATATCATCTCTCTGACTGTGTGGAAAAGTGGTCCTTCAAGTATTGAAGGAAATCATTCCAGAGTTTCTTCTGTAATATCTCTCATATATACTCCAAAGAACATTTTTAATAGATATTTTAATTGTAACATGTTTATCCTGTTTTAAGGGGGGAATTGGACATAATTGTGTAAATGTGGATTTTAATGTGTTGTGAGCCGCTTTGATTGTCTGTCCACGAAAGTGGGATACAATAAAAGTTTTTATTTTATTATTATTATTATAAGGTGGCATAAGGACGCTCCTCCCATTTTATGCTGACAACACTCTGTAAAGATAAATCAGGCTGCATGAAATGAATATCTATATTTCATAGGACAACAATCTGTTCCAGTTTCAGTTAATGTTAACTGCTTTATCTCATTGGTGGCCCATGCACCATATAGCAAACTATCTCTAAGTTTGGCCCTTCCTCTCTATGAAAGGGCAGTAAAATTATGAAATATTTATTTTGCTATAGTTTGACTATAGGGTTTCCATTTGGATTTCATGCCCTAAGCATCTAGTGCCATCGTGGTCATCACTTGTTAGTTGCCTCAGATAGTATGACAAAACAGCAGCAAAACCAGCTCCTCTGAAGGAGAATGGGGGGACCTATTGTAGTCCATTAAAAGGAAACCAAGACCAAATTTCTCTTGATCCCTAGACTTGTGAACAACCGATTCTGAAAAACGAACATAGTCCTGATGCCACTTGAGTAGAGTTGTTGAGTTAAAGAAAACTAAAATTCGCGTGCCTTTAGCGCGGCTCTGGAAGGTGGTATATAAAGCTAGTCTGCTAGCTCCGCCCCTTGTGACTCACAGATGTGACTCACAGAAGCCCTGCCCCTTCAGCAACAAGCACACAGTCTCAAAATGGCTGCCAAGCAGCTCCTCTCCTTCTCCTCTCTCTGGCCGGACTGTTCTGGAAGGCTCTGGAAGGTGGTATATAAAGCTAGTCTGGTAGCTCCGCCCCCTTGTGACTCACAGATGTGACTCACAGAAGCTCCGCCCCTTCAGCAACAAGCACACGGTCTCAAAATGGCTGCCAAGCAGCTCCTCTCCTTCTCCTCTCTCTGGCCGGACTTGACATATACTTCCTCAGTAAATGCATAAACCAGCACCTAATTATTAACTGGACTTCACGTTCCTGAAATGCAGTTTGTGGTTCAAAACAAATGAATAAGCAGACAAACAACCCCTACCACAAATATGTTCAAAAGCCTAAAATGAGATAAAATGCAATTAGAAATGGCTGTTTTGATGGAGTCTAGTCTGTGGATGTATATTCCAATTCTGCTATTTCTCTTTCCAGTCTTTGTAATTCTTTTGTTCAAGGACCACTGTTTTGAGATCTGAGATGGAATGCCGAGGGAGATTGAAGTTTTCTGCACATGGTTCTTCTATATTCCCATTCCTAATGTCTGATTTATGTCTATTTATCCTCTAGCATAGGAACTGGCCTATTGGCTCAGTGAATTGTACTGAAGGTCACTGCTGACATAGTATGGCATAAATCACACTGGAGGATGAATTAAAAGAAATAGCCTTGTTAGATCCAAAACACACTGCAGAAATAACCCAGTTTGAGACTATTTGTGCCTTGGCTCTATGCTATTGATTTCTGGAAATTGTAGTGCAGGGGTAGGCAACCTTTTTGACCCGGGGGGCCGGGTTGCTGTCCCTCAGACAACTGGGGGGCCGAAGCTAAAAAATAAATTATATTATATATATATATATATATATATATATATATATATATCAGGACAAATGGAGGACAAAATTTTCAAATGGAGGACACTTTTTTTTAAAATGGAGGACACATGAAAAAAATTGCTGATTTTTTTTAAAAATGTTAATATAAATGCATGTTTCTGAGGCTTCTATAGACAATTGCCCCCCTTGCCCCCGCTTGCTCCCCCTTGCCCGCCACTTGCCCCCACTTGCCCGCCCACTCCTGATAGGCCAAAGGCCCCGGCAGCAATCGGCGGCAGGACCGGGCTGGGGCCGGTCCCAAGGCCTCGCCGGGCTGCATCCGGCCCGCGGGCTGTAGGTTGCCTACCCCTGTTGTAGTGTGTTGTGGCCCCAGAGCAGATGCAGCCCTAGTCCCTAGAAGCAGTATGTAGAGAGATCTTGTAGCACTTTTGAGGAGATTATTACACCGAGGTTTAGTGTGCTTAAATCACTGGCAAAATGCTCCAGAAGCATGAAGGTGTGATAGCCAGTCGGGCTTGTGAAGCTTCACTGAAGCGTCCCCTCTCCTCTCCCGTCATCAAAGCATTCGCAGAGCAGCCATTTCTTCAATAACGGGAACTTTCATTATGAAGAAATGGCTGCTTCATGAACACTTTGCTGATAGAAGAGGAGAGGGGACACTTCAGTGATGCTTCAGCAGCATGATCAGTTATCACACCTTCAAGCTTCTGGAGTGTTTTGCTGGCATTTTAACCACTGTAAGCCTCTGTGTTATAATCCCCTAAGACTAACTAAAGAAAGAAGCTGGCAGCATGAACTTGTCTACTTCCTCAGATGCATTTGGTCCAAATGCATCTGAGAAAGTAGACTTAAGTCTATGAAAGAAGACTTAAGTATACAAAAGCTCATTCTCTCAACTTCTTTCTTTAGTTAGTCTCAAAGGTGCTACAAGATGTCTCTAATATGGAGGATGAGCAAGTGAAAGTCCTCCTAATATTGTGGGTGGTGCCATTAGATTCTTTGATGATATTTCCTGAATAGATATGTAGGAAGAGTTGGCAGCTAGGTTTGTGTCAAGGCTCTTTACCAGTGTCCACATGTTTGTTGTGTGTCATCCTATAGGTATGTACATATTTGAGTAGAATTTGTGGGGTTTTCGGGCTATGTGGCCATGTTCTAGAAGGGGATATTCCTGACATTTCTCTGGCATCTTCAGAGAATGCTGGCATGGAAGAGAGTGGTGTGTGTATACTGTGTAACCCTAGGCTGGAAAGAGTGATTTACATGTTAATCTGTATATTGTTCTGTTGTTGAATGGCAAGGCCTCAGGGTGGGAGGATATGCAAGCAGGATTTTTGTCTGTGTAATTAGTGGTCCATTGTCTGCTGGGAAAAACCCTGATCCTGGGTGGGTTTTTTTAATTTACATTTTGCAAATTTTGGTGTTTTTCAGGACTGGTTCATTCATGAAATTTGTTCATTTTAAACTTTTCTTCTTTCCTGTTGAAGTTGTCCAGGTGTTTGTGGATTTCAATGGCTTCCCTGTGCATTCTGACCTTATTGTTGTGGGCATGATCCAGAATTTCAGTGTTTTCAAACAGCATTTTATGCCCAGGATGGTTTATAACATGTTCTGCTACTGCTGATTTTTCTGGCTGACTCACTCTGCAGTGTCTCTCACGTCCTTGATTTGCATTTGAAAATTGCATTTGGTGGACCCTATGTAGACTTGTCCGCAGCTGCTTGGTATGCAGTAAACTCCTACGGCTGCGAGAAGTCTCTTCTGTCCTTCCTGTCATTTTGCTGGATTTTCTTGGTTGGTTTGTAAACCATTTGGAGGTTGTCTATCCTCACCAGTTTCCCTATTGTATCTGTGAGTCTTTTGATGTATGGTAAAAAATATTTTCCCTTTGGGTGGTTGTTTGTCTTCACTCTTCTGGGTTTTTTTTTTTGTTTTGTTTTTTTTTTTGGGTCTGGCAGCTCTTCTGATGTCTGAAGTAGAGTAACCATTAGCCTTTAGAGCCCAGTCCAGGTACTTCAGTTCATCCTCCAGGAATTGGGATTCCCAGATCCTTTTTACCTGGTCTACCAATTTTTTTATCATGTTTCTTTTTTTCCTGGGTAATGGTTGGAGTTCTTGTGTCAGTTTGTGTAGGTTTTCTGTATACTGTGGCCCAAACGTCGATTCGGTTTGTGGCTGACCAAGACATCCAAGAATGGCAATGTTCCTTCATTTTCTCTTTCCCTCACGAATTGGATATTCAGGCGGATGTTGTTCAGATGGTTCAGAAACACAGTCAGATCTTCTTCTCCATGGCTCCAGATGGTGAAAGTGTCATCCATATATTGCAACCATGTTGTGGGCTTTTCGGGTGCTGTTTCCAGGGCTTGCTTTTCAAAGTGTTCCTTGTAAAACTTTGCTATCACAGGGCTCAGAGCCATGAAAGCTTTTGACTTTACATGTTTGAGGTTTGGAGGCTATCTGTAGATGAGTAAAGGTCTAGTCAATGCAAACTTCACTTTACTTAAACATGAAGTTATTGCCTGAACCAGTTTTCAGTTCCCACCATCCAGCAGCAACAAAAACAACAACAACCACCACCACCAAAGGCCAGTGAGCTGTAGTTATGACTTCATAGAGATGCTAAATCTCGCCAGACTGTGGGCAACAGAGAGAGGTTTCCAAATTGTGGCTGGCATTGTTTGGAATATTACATCCTCTTCTGCCTTGATTATCTGGCTTCCACTTTTTTTATCCACAAAAGACAGCCATAAAAAGCAGGCTTTAAATGAATTTCTTTGACTTTTTGGCCCTTGAAAAGAAATAAGCTTGGAGATATAAATCTTTCATTCCTTTTTTCATATGAAAGGGCTTCTCTTAATGATCTTTTGATGATGGTTCCCAAAATTTGTATTTTGAAATATTACACACACTTAAATAAACACTGAGCATCACAATGGATCATTCTGAATAAAAAATGAACTATAGCTGAGCTATGTCATTATAAATATGTCTATGCTTAACATAATACATTTATTACTCCTTGCTCAGACTAGCTATTTGGCTTTAATTTCCTCCACCTATAATACTCTTTGTTTAAATATTTTAAGTGTCAAATGAATGCAAAGGTTGTGATTAAACTTTTTCAGGGAGACTAGGCTATTTCCAGGCAGAAAGAAAAATGTTAATTGGAGTTTAATATGAAACCTGTATAATTTTAGAGGTATGCTATTGAAATGCAGATGAGTTTGGATTATTCAAAATAGAGAAAGAAACCATGATTTTGAAATGTTAATTAAAAACACAAGGGACATGAAAGAGGTGAGGAGAAACGAATGTGTTGATTGTGTAGAAATAAAAGAGATCTTGAACAATAGACCTCCAGGAACAAAAGAGCAAAGAAAAGTAGAAAAAGGGTGAGGAGGGAAAATGCATATAGTTCAAATGTTGGAGTGTCTGTGAATATAAATATATTAGTCACTCAAGAGCAAAGTGTTTATTATTATGGTTTTTGTGTATACACCCATAATGAATAACACTACGAAGCCAGGAAACATTCAAACCCATTCTTCCAGTAATTTTCACAAAAGCTAGGTTTTGTAGGAGATCTAAACCCGGACTCACATCATACTTCAAGACTTCTATCTGGAGCTCGAAAAAGTTGCTTTTTAGACAACAACTGCTAGAATCCCAAATGATGACTGGGGGATTTGGGATTTATAGTTCCAAAATTTCTTTCCATATTTTTTAATTCAACAAAACATTGTTATATTAACAATAATGTTAATGTTAACACCACTGGGCTCTGTAGCTTGTTGCTGTTGTTAACTGGCTTCAAGTTGACTTTGACTCATGGCAACCTTGTGGATGAGACACCTCCAAGGCCCTCTGCCCTGACCCATTGTGAACAGTTCCTTCAGACTCATGGCCATAGCCTCTTTGGCTGAGATAACCACCTGATATGTGGTCTACCACTTTTTCTACCTACCTTCTACCTTTCCAACATTATTGTCGTTTCTAATGAGTCATGTTTTCTCATGATGTGGCCAAAGTACAAAACCCTCAATTTTTGTACTTTGTACCTGGCTTCTAGGAAGGGCTCAGGCTTCATCTGTTCCAGTATCCATTTGTTTGTCTTTTTTGGCCATCCACAGTATCCTCAACACTCTTCCCCAGCACCACTTCCCAAATAGGTTGATTTCACTGTACATCGTTTCACTGTACATCTCTCACATCCATACATGGTGGGAAATACAAGAGTTTAGAAGATCTTTAGTGTTCATTGTTATATCTTTGCTTTTTATGGTCTTCTCTAGTTCATTGTTATGGGTGAAACAGACTGGCTTTAAACACCAACTTCCCAGTGGCTTGGGAGCATGGCATTTAGATGCTGCATGCCCCCAAGTTGCACAGAAGCCACCCAACTGCCCAGACATGGGCCGGCTTTTGGGTTCTCTGACAGCATGATGTTTACATACCGCAGGAGTGCCGTAAAGCTGTGCGGGGCAGGAAAAGCCAGCTTTTTGCCAGCTCAAAAAGGAGCAGCAATTTGCCTCTTCTTTTGGGGGCAGCAAAAAGGTGGTTTTGGGCCATGGCAGGCAGTTGCCACAGCCCTAATCTGAATTTCTCAGGGGCAGTTTCAAGCCCCTCCCACTTTGGGTGGTCTGTTTCACCCCAGAGCTGCCCTCTCAAACCTAGTCTTCAGATTTTTTGACTGCAATCCCCATTCTGATTAATGATTGGTCCAACTATTTCAGTTTCATCATCTTCTAGATTGTCTCTCAGGTTCTCTCTATTGTATAAAAGCACTGGCTCTACAGGTGCCAATCAAAAAAGGGAAAGCATCCCCTCCCTTATGTTTCTGACTACACATGACTTGAGGGGAACTGATACCTTAAGACACAATCATAGAGATGAACTATCAGTTAATTTCTTTGTCTCACTCAATTGCAAAGACAAGAAATGGAAAAGGTGGGTAAACGTAATGTAGACTCCTCTGAAAATACTTATAGGAACTCTAAAAATGATTGACTGGGGAATGTTTTTTGCACAAACTACAGAGGAACTAGCAAACACTCAAGCCTGATTCAGGTGTTGGAATCTCTCCTCTAATTTGAATTGAATGATTGGACAGGCATGCTAGCTCCACTCCCTTAGTTGTTGTCTCTATCATGCACTAAGAGTCAAAAAGTAAATAACTGCAACAAGAAACTGGTTTTGCTCATGAAAGTCCCACCATGAATAAACATGTTGGAACCTCTAGGTTTTTACATTTTTGCCAAGTCTATCTGAGTAAAGCAGCCTCACCACTATACACACTTGTCCTCCAACTCATCATAAGCAAAAGGGAAATACTGGAGAGAAACACAGGGCACAAGAATGATTATTTTGGCTCATTCTACAAAGAGGAAGAGGTCAAAACAAGCAAACAAACCAATCCTTAAATGCCTCTCTTTCTACTATGATTGGAGGGTTCTGTATGGAAAGAAGGCCTATCAGAATATTGGACTTTGTTTTTTGTTGTTGCTAAAATGCATCTGAGTTAAAGATGGACAATTTACACTCTCCTTTTCCTGGTTCACTACCCCCTCCTCATATATTTAAATGTTCATCTGACCTATTTTGATTGCTAAGAAAACTGAATAAATTTCTTATTGAATAAGCAGTCTGCATCTCAAAGGAAGTTTCTTTTTCTGTTGCTAATGGAATTTATATTTTATTTCCTGGACTTTATGACTCTTTTGCCTCTCAGATCCCACATGGCCAAAAGAGAAGTGTGATCTTTGCCTACATGGACATCCCTCTGTACCATCTTAACTTAGAACAACAACAACAACCTCTTGACGAAATGTAGGCTGTGACATCATCATTTTTTCTTTCTTTTTCTTGTATGAGTTTTAATACCTTTGCCTGATGAAGAAGCCAGTGGAGCTTCAAAAGCTTCCATAACATATTTTGTGCATTTTAGTTGGCCCAGTAAAGATGCATCTGTGTTGTGGATTTTGGATGTTACTGTTCTTTGCTGTATGGCCAGCATGGCTATCTCTGGACAAAAGTTCTGAGTAGGTAACACATACACCATGAATGGTAAATAGTATGATGGTAGCTCATTAGCAAGAGTGACAATGCTATAATGAATGAAATAAATCACCACTCTTTCATTTCATTTTGTTGTTGTTGTTGCCAATAAATGTTAGTTGTTCTAATATCTGGTCGTTTCAGCACCACAGAAATAAATTATTCTGTTTATAGATAGGTTTATAAACAAGACATGTCTGCCATAGTCAAAATTTCCTTTGATATATATATTACACAAAGAGGGAAGAATGCTTGACTCTTGTTATAACTGTGCTATAGTCACTGTGAAGAATAAGTAAGTCTGAGACACACTTTTTAAAATACAGTGCTCTTTGCAATTTAATCCTGAATACATCCCAGAAGGGGCCTTTAAATCTTGTTAAGAATCTGCTCCCACCATATTTTTTACTGAATTTTAAATGGTCCTCATATAAAGACCACTATCTTCCTCACAGGTTAACATGTGTTATTTATTTCCCTCTGTCAAATACTGAAGGACAAGCAACCAGCAACTCATCAGATTGGCTAGGTGGAACAGACAAATTCAGTGTGCTGCCAATAGCAGGCACAATTACAATATAAATCAACTCACAGCTACATACCAAGGGAACAGGGACTTGATTTGGTTTCTTCAGGTCCATAAACACAGACCTTGACATAAAAAGAAAACACAGTGGCCTGCTAAGAGCAGCCAGTCTCCTGTTGTGTATGGGCAGACCTATTAGAGTAAAAACAGATTACACCCAGGTGATCGACTAACAAGCCCAGGCACATGTTTGAGGAAGGATTGGAATTAAGTCCTTCGTTCACTGGTGTAACATAACAGCTTTTGTGGATGTATGACTGAGCTGCTGATCTTTGATTTTGGTCTCAGTTGTGTAATTTGACAGGCCATTTGAATGATATGAATTTACCCCCAAACAGCAAATGAGTTGGAATTGGCTAAGGAGTAATTTCCCCTTCTCTGAAAACACCATGACTTTACCTATTCCTTCTTTAAAGAAAAAGAAAATAATGCCACTAGCTTCCAACTTCTGTCCCTCAAATGAATGGTACACTGCAACTTGATATTGATCAGGGAAAGAAAACATGCTGACCTAATCGAGTTTGGAACTGCTTAGCAGAAATGGTTAAAAACAAGAAAAAACACAATTATGGAAGCTTCTAGTAGTGACAATTCTCCTTGGCAACAAGAAACTTTTCGCATTTTGTTAATAAAGTAAACTTCCAGTTTCTTCTTGTGATGCAGGAGGGACAAACTAGTGGGAATCTGTCTTGTGGTGGATCTCTAGGAGCCTAAATTCAGCTTCTTGGACTGTGATCTGAGGTTTCATGAAGTTGGACTTCTAGCAAGTTGTCCAAAATATTTTTGCTCATGAGGGCTTTAAACTGAGTTATGTGTGGGAGAGAGTCAGTATTCTTGAACACAGGATTTCATCGAGTTCTGGAGATAATAGCCTGAATGTTACAGATAGAACTGGGTGAATAGTACAAGAACACAACAGCAGGAACGAAAAACATTTGAGAACACACCCAGTGAAGGATGTCCCCCCATACACAGCTCTCCTTCTGCTCCCTGTGCAGGGGACGAGCTTGGAAACCTCTGGCAGAAGTTATATAGAGCTAGGCTGCTAGCTCCGCTCCAATGACTCACAGAAGCCCCATCCCCTCAGACCTCAGGACATGGTCACACACTCACCCAAGTTTGATAAGGATGTCCTCTCAGACACAGCTCTCCTTCTGCTCTCTGTGCAGGGACATGATGACAAAATATTAAGAGGGTACAGAGAAAAGGCAGAACTACTCAACAACTTCATATCTTGATTTCAGTAAGACCTTTGGCAAGGTCCTCCATTATACTTTTGAAAACAAGCTAGTAAAATGTGGGCTAGACAATGATACTGTTAGGTGCATTTATAATTGGTACACCAACTGAACCCGAATGTGCATACCAAAGGTTCATCATCCTGGAGAGAAGTGACTACTGGGGTACCCAAGGTTCTCTCCTAGGCCTGTACATCTTTATAAATGACCTGGATGATGGAATAGGGGCATGCTTATCAACACTGTAATTAACACCAAATTAGGAGGGGTTGCAAACACCCTAGAGGGCAGGATAAGAATTCAAAATGGCCTTAACAGATTAGAGAGATGGGCCCAAACTAGGAAGAACAGCCTGATTATAAGAGCTGTTTGATAATGAAACACATTGCCTTGGAGTATGGTGGAGGTCCTTATTTCAAAGTTTTTAAACGGAGGCTGGATTGCCATCTGACAAGATTCTGCATGCCTGCATGGCAGGGGGTTGGACTGGATGGTCCCTTGGTCTCTTCCAACTCTATGATTTTATGGTTCTATTTATTATTCATTAAAGCTATTTTTATATCATCTCCCAGCTCGAAAGCACTTGCAAGGCAATGAAGAAATAAAAACCAATTAACAATGCAATAACAGTACAAAAAAATAAAATAAAACATTTTAAAGCACATGGAAATACTCTTTAAAAACACAAAAAACAGTCTAAAAAGAATGCTAGAATCCAGTATTAAAACAGTTAAAACAGCAGTTTCAAACACTGAATGTCATGTTTCATCACAGCCAGTTCTCTAGCAAACCAGGGACCTTGTTTGGCTTCACTTTGTGGTAGGGGATGCGGGGGGGGGGGGGCAATCATGTCCACTGCTCTTGCCATTTCCCTGTTCCAGGGATCAGCTAGGACTTTGACAGGATTATCTGCCATGGCAACAGGAAACTCCCCAAGAGCCATTAAGAATCCATCTGGATCTATATGCCTCCTGGGGGGACCATCTTAACCAACCCCCCACCCCACCCCTGCAGAGGAGTCCCATTAAGTCTAAACCCTATCAGGTAGTGATCAGTCCATGACAACAGAACTACTGAAAACCCACCCAGTTCACTGTCATCCTGCCCAGAGGGAAATAAAAACAGGTCCAGAGTGGGCCCTGCAGCATGGGTGGCCCCAGATATTACTTAAGACAGCCTGTGATGGCTGGGTTCCCAGTCACCTGAGGACTTTTCCTGAACTACAAAGGGTTAATCTGGGAGGAGGTACATGCTAATGAGAGATGACATCACATGCTAATGAGCAGCTACATCATAGCTGATGTAAGGCTCACTTGGCCAATCAACAGTGCCAGAGCGGCAGTTTCAAAAGATTCCAAGAGAGGGCTTTAAATACCCCTGTAGGACCATGTGTTCTTTGTTCTCCATCTTGGCTGTGTTTGGGGAAACCAGAGGTTTGTCCTCTGAGCAGCCGGAGGACCGGCTCTGGCATGCAGGTAGAGTTGGCAAGGAGCCAACTCCCTGATTCCAAGAACTCCACAAGGACTGCAAATCCGATCATTGTGTGAGTAGCTCAGGAACAGTGTTAGTCAGTACGTCTAGGTTTTTGTTATGTTTATCTAATAGCTTGCCTGAAATGAATATCTTTGTAACTGTGTTTTCTGACCTGCAAGGCAAGGAGGCCTGGCATGAGTGATACCTTCCTATTCTACACTACTGTATTTCTTTAAAATAAACTTCTTTCTTTTAAAAGCATCTGCTATCTCTTTGGCTCCTGTACACGTGCCTTAACTCGGTTACTGATTGCTGTGGGTTAGCAAGAAAGGAAACTAGATCTCTCTCTCTCAAGCAAGTCTCAGTGTGTGCTTGGGAAATATAGTTCATTGATAATTCACTGAGTGGTGGCAGCGCGACTATAGGACCTCCAGGGGTCTCATTCTGCTCAACAGGGAGCGAGAATGGAAACCTAGGAGATCCTAGAAGGGAAAGTTCTTTTTTTTTAAAGGGATCCCCCTGAGAGTAATAGCCACGCACAGGGCTTTGCTCTCAAGGAATCATCACACAGCCCCACAGTTGTCATAGTGGACATGAAGTCCTGAACTGTTTCTGACACAGCAGTCTTTGCATGGATGTTGAAGTCCCACAATACAACAAGCCAAGGGGACTTCAACACTACTGCCGAGACCAACTCAGCCAGCTCAAGAATGGATGTTGTTGTGCAGCAGGGTGGGCAATACACCAACAGAATCCCTATTCTTTCCCAGTCGCCCACCTTTAAGTAAACACTTGCATGCCCAGTAGACTGTGGGACAGGGCATCTGGTAAAGGCGCTGAAATCCTGATAGACCACTGCCACTCAGCCTACCCACCCCCCAGTCCTTGCCTGCTACTGTAGAGGGAACCCTGGTGGACAAAACTGGGAGAGATTAACCCACCCACCCCCAATCTTCATTGAGCCAGTCTCCGTGTTACAAACCAAGTCAGCAAACTCATGGAGTCTTAAATCTTTCCATTCATTCTATTTACTGACTTGGCATTGAGCAGCAGCATTTTCAGCCCGTGAGGCCTATTGCCAAGGCTATCTAGACTATTTGAAGGGGGGGACAACTCAGGAACCAAAACCCATTGGCTCTTCTACCAGAGTAATAAGGCTGATTCCCCATGCCATATCTAACCCTGCCCATTACTGTTGTGATGGCTGTTCCCTGGGCTATTTCCTCTTCCATGCCTTCCCTGTCTTCTCTTGCACATCAACAAGGAGGGGTAGCAAAAAATGGTGAGGGGCTATTCCTCCTGTCTCTCCCCCATGCTGGCTCCCCTCGGTCCCAGCAGGCACCCAACTTATAGCTCTTTCTCAAGGGGAACAGGCATTAAAGCAAAATTTTGGCTGCCTGCTGGAAGCTTACAAGAGATCCACAATTGAGTTCCACAATTAAGGTGCATCAACAGAGAAAGCCCTGTTACATGTACCCACCAATCTACAGTAACTTCATGAGGTGTTGAGATATGCAAGCTCTGAAGAGAATAAATTTTTTGTCAGGCTCATGTGGAAGGAGGAGATCTTTCAGATATCTAGGCACCAACTGATTTAGGACTAAGTAGATCAATGCCAATACCTTGAATTGAACTTGAAATCAAATTAGAAGCCAGAACCAGTGTTATATGGTCTCTAAAATTTATACTTGATACCAATCTGATTGCTGCATTTTACACTAGCTGCAGATGGCAAATACTTTTCAAGGGCAGCCCACACAGAGTGCATTACAGTAGTCTAATCAAGAGGCAACTAAGGTATGAACCACTGTGGCCAGATGTGATTTTCCCAAAAGAGGGCATAGCTGGTGGACCAGCTGAGGCTGAGCAAAGATACTCCTGGACACCTCAGGAACTTGGCAGAAGTATGCTGGGTCCCCATCCCAGGTAGGTTTTCCTACCCACCAGCAGCACTTCCATCTTCTCTGGAGCTAGCCTCAAGACTATTTCTTTTCTGTACCCAAACAGTGATTCAGTACTACCATAGCACCCTTGGGATTGGTTGTAAAGGAGATGTAGAGCTAGGTATCATTGACATAATGGTGACACTTAATCCCAAAGCCTGGGAAGACCACTCCAAGTAGTTTCATGTAAATGTTGAAAAGTATAGGGGGCAATATTGACCTCTGTGCAACCCCACAGGTTAATAGTCAAAAAGCTGAACAATAGTCCCCCAGCACCACCTGCTGGGAACATTCAGCTAAGAAAGTTTTGTGCATTTTATGCACAGGAAACATCATTTTATTTACAGAAAATAATATTTTTACAAAAATATATTATTTCCTGTGCAAAAATGTTGTTTTCTATGCAAAATAACCATGTGCAAATTTTGTGCAGAATGTTCCAAATTGCAAAGAGGCTATGAAAACATAATTGTTTTTTAAAACTTTCTCCTAGCATGAAAAAATACTAAAATTAATCATTAATTTCTTCAAGAAGAAAATTAGAGAATAATTACATCTCTATGTTCAGCTTCTGAACTGTGTCCATCCTGAAGACAGACTAGTGGTGATATGTTTCTGATACAGATTTCTGGCAATGAGATGAAGCCAAAGCTGCTGACAAGGGAAGAGTCTATCATCCATTTCAAGCACATTGATTAAATTACAGCCTCACATGTGTACATGAATAGTTATTAGGACTGGAAATGAAAGCCAAGGTTAATGACATTAATTAGCTTTTATTAAAAGCTAATTTCTATAGGTGCCCAAAGGTGTGATAATTTGCAAAGCTTTGTAATCTTTGAAAGAACCCAGCAGATATTACTGAGGGCAATGCTATATTCAAGGAGGGCAAGAAAAGTCCTATGGTTCTTTGGAAGCTCACTTATAAAATTATAAAGGCAAGGTCCCACTTCTACAAATATAAAAAGTGAATTGAAGAGATGGTAGGCCGAGGTACAGCAGAAATATAGTTAACAAGTTAGAAGTAAATGATAAAAAGAATGTATGAAACTAATCCCAATAATTAGAAACTAAGGACCTGGACACATGGGCCAAAAGGCCCATACTCTTCCCGGCCTCACATCACTCTATACAGATGATGCAGGCCATTCACCCCAGGCCAGGATCAGCCTGTCCAAATGCTGATCCCGTAATTCCAGATTGATCCTGGCCCAAAGGGACCTTAGCATGGGTCCAATACCCTTGGTGTTTGCCACAGGGTTTTGTGGAAACTCCAGTGCAACAACACGTGGTCTTATGCACCACATACCTGTCTCCAGCCAGGTGACCAATTTCTACCCTTACAGGTCACAATGGGGGTGTTCAGTGAAGACACGATTGCAGGGGCAGGTATGGGTGCATGGTGGTAGCAGGTCCATGGTCAAGCAGCACGTGAGCATGTAAATGTCTTCCAATTGCTGTGTCAGCCCAGGGACTGACTCTGGTCAGTGCCAGGGGCAACATAGCACAGACTTGGCCCATGCTATTCTGCCCATCTTCTTAGGGCCTAAGAAGACATAGAATGAGCAAACTGCTACCCTTTCTCTTTCAGCATTGGAAATAGGTGGGATCCATGGCAGCGGGATGGTGAATCCACTTTGGGTTTTGAATAGCTTGAAGGAGCTATCCAATGTGCTGAAACTATTCTGGGAATAGGAATCAGGAGTGGATTCGCTGCCTCACCAACATGGAAGCCATCACCAATCACTGTGTACCTTTCTTCCCCAGTACATCCTAAAAATCTGTGTTGGATTGGTGTTTACGCCATGAAGCCCTGCAGCATAAAGTCAAGTGGAAGACAGTCCAGGTTCTTCTACCACTGCACACCAAAGTACACCACCTTCACATAATTAATGTATTTTTTTCAGGCTTGCTATATGACTGTTCTCACACTAAATTTCAGTGGGGGAGGGTAGATGAGTGAGTGGAATGAATGCTCCAGAACATTGCATTTCACGCTCTAATCAATGTAAAACATTGCATTTAAGATCTGTTTTGTGCTCTTGTTGGTATCTCATGAAAGATACATCCAAAGTACATGTAGTATTAATGTATTATTAAACTCCATCCTTGGGATTCATCTTAACATTGCTCTCCTAATTGTACTTCCTGCACAAAGAAGTTAATTGTGCCATCTACTCAGTTTATTTCACCACTGATTAAATTGATCCAGGCTATTGAAAAGTTTGTGATTTGGCTCAAGATTACTTCAGGCTACAAATGACCATTTAGAGCAGACTTCCACAGCATTTTGATAAAGGATTGTTCCCCAACCACAATATGTTGCTGATGTAGGTATAGCATAGTTGATGGTGAAGTATCATGGGAGCTGTGATATCTAGAGGGGTACATATTCCCCTCCCTGAAACATTGTTGTTGTTGTTGTTGTGATGTTAACTCAAGTTGGCTTTGACCTACGGCACTCCTACGAATGTGAGAACTCCAGGAGATCCTGTTGTTAAAAGCCCTGTTCAGGTCTTTCAAACTCAGGGCCAAGGCTTCCTTGACTGAATCAGTCCATCAGTACCAAAGTCCTCTTTTCCTATTGCCACCCACTTTCTCCAGCATTATCACTTTTTTTCAAATGAGTTGTTTCTTCTCATGATATATCCAAAGTATTTCACATTTCAGGCACTGTATCATCTGTGACAGACTGAAGGAGTAGTTAGGTATTTTGTCTCATATAAGTAATATATTTGTTTCATTGATATAATATTCTGTATGTATTCATATATACAATGCACTATATGTTGTTAGGAATTGCATATACACTTTGCCTGCCATAAAAAGTTGAGAAGTTGCAATAATAGGTTATACAGTAGCAAGGGCTATTGCTGAGATATGGTGATCTCAGACAAACAATGGAAGGGAGGCAAGCATGAGTCAGGCCTGTTCAAAGCCATTTCAGGGGAAAGAAGCTGGCTGTAATAACATGGAAGGGGTACTTTGGGAATAAGAGGAGAAACTAAGAATTAAGACTGCTTTGATTTTGAAATTATGTACAGTTTAATTAGGCAATATTAACACTTCCGGTGTTGAGGGTGTTGCAGGAGGACACAGGTTAGGACTGCTCCTAAAAGTGTCTCCACGGCTGCGGTTCTTGGTGGAACGGGATTGCCTTTGACCCATTCATATCTATCCTGGATATAGGAAGATATCATATTGGTTTGTTGGGGACCCTCGGAGCAGGCTTGGGGGTTTGTTGGAAGTATTCCTCCCCCCTTGGTTTGCCGCTCCTCGCTTGGGTCATAGAGCCAGCGCCTCCCGCAGCTGTAGCCATTTGGTTTCAGCGGCGTGCAAGAAACCCACACCCTTTTAAAAGACTCCTTTTCTTCTTTTTATCTGGCTTTGAAGTAAGATTAAGGAGACTCCTTTGCAGCCTTGGTTTCGTGGCTCCAAGGTGTTTAAATCTGATAACGGCAAAACTTTACAAAAGCCTTTTTTGGAGAGGAGAAAATCAAGAGGAAGGTTCGCTCCTTAGCTTCCCTGTTAAAACCTTGGAAGATTCGTAGGTAAATCAGGAAGAGGATGAGGGGAAGTGCTACAAGACAATTATAAAATAACAAATAAATCTCAGCACTAATTTATTGCTAGTTGAAATTTGGTTAACTGGTGGAAAAAGAGTGGATGAAGAAGGAAGAAGGATTTTGCAGAGCTGTATTATGAAAGGAAAATTGAACTAAAGGCTTGTTTTGGTTTCTTTTTGGGGGATTGCGACGGACCTATTTAATTAAGAGATAAGACTGATGGAGTAACCTTGCAAAAACTGAAGATACTAGTGAACTGAAGCCAAATATCCTTTGCACAGGACTGAATATGTGTGGACAATTAAAGTGCTAGGAGTGGGTTAAATTTTGGAGGAAAACTCCAGCTGTTTTTGGCAAAGTACTGATTTGTAAGAGCTTGTTGCTTTGCCATTATCTTGGAGCCTAACATGAACGGACAATCTTGGAGGGAATAATTTCAGCTGTGTAATTGAAAGAAGTACCAAGATAGTACCTAATTGCTTGGCACTCATTGGACCTTAAAAGGATTTGACAAGCAAGGAAGGGATTAATCACAGCTGTGTAAACAAAAGGATCATTACGGGAGGGCTTTGTTACCTCGCTCTTTCTTGGACATTTCAAAACTTATTGCTTACTTCTGAACTACCAGACGTGGATGGTGACGTTATAGGAGACAGTAAATTTGACCTTGGCATATATCTTATCTTCTTCCATTACTTTGAAATTTATCTAGGGGCTTAAAGAACAACTATAATTCAAAATAGGACAATATAAGGATACTACCTCACATGAACACTAGAAGTTCAGTGCATAAAAAGGAAATTGTAAGAGTCCTTTCCCTTTTTAAGACTAAATGCAGATGGTAATTGTAAGATCCAAATAGCAGTATGGCTCAATCCAAAAAAGCTCTTACTCAGAGTCAATTACAATTGACTGTACCCAGGAGGAACTCAATGGAAGATATTATTAAGGTCACGGACCCCAATATCTTGATTTTGGACGAAATTAGGAAAATTAGGCAGGAAATGAAAGAAATAAGATTGGAATTGAAGGAGGATATTAAGGAGGCTATTCAGGAAATGAGAAATGAAATGAAGGAAGTTAGGAATGAGATAAGGAAAGATATAAAGAAGGAAATAGATGTTTTAGGGAAGAGAATGGATAAAATCGATAATGATGTATCAAAAACAAAAAAGGATCTGGACACTTATAAAGAGAAGACACTAGTGTTGGAAAAATCTAACATTGAGTTGATGCAAAGACAAGACCAGCTATGTTTGAGAGATCTAAATCAGGACTGGAAACAGAGAGAAAAAACTATTAAAATCAGAGGGGTGAGTGAAAAAGTGGGGGAGAACCTCTTTGAACATATAATTCCACCTCTTGCTGAATATATTGGTTTTCCTATTGATAGGACAGAACTTGAGATAGATAAGATCTATAGAATCCAATCTAGACAAGCTAAAGATAAGGGTATCCCAAGAGATATTGCTGTATGTTGTGTAAGAACTAGAGTGAGGGATATAATAATACAAAATAGCTATAATAAAAATCTGTTCATAGAGGACTCAGAAGCAAAAATCTTTAAAGATATCCCCCTGCTGTGATGCTATCACGGCAAAAATATAGATCTTTAGTTAACTTACTGAAAAATCTGGAGATTGATTTTAGGTGGGAGAGGCTAGAAGGTCTCTCTTTTGTCCTGCGACAAAAAAGATATAGGATAGACAATATTGAAAAAGCAAAGGAAATGGAAGAAAGACTGAGGAAAGAATATAAAGATGACCCTGGTAGTAGAAAATTTCAAAATAATGACTGGAGATCCAAACCCAAAGAAGTGGCAAATAAATGAAATGACCAAGAGAAAGAGGAAGAATTGGACAAACAAAGTGACTTATAACCCGCAAGTGAAGATCTGATTGGAGCATATTAATAAGGGAAAACAATAACTGTTTTCCATATAATTAAGATCTTGAAATAAGCTTTAATTAAAACCAGTATTAAGGAAAAATAATTTTTTCTCCCTTTTTTAATAATAAAATCTTAGTTTTATTTATTTTGCCTGTCTTTATTTGGAAATATAAGTAAACTTAAAATGACGATTAAATTCAGTTCTTTGAATGTTAGAGGAATAAATTCAAAATATAAGAGAAATCATGTGTTCTATTATTTGGAAAAACTCAAAAGTGACATATCCTGCATACAGGAAATTAAGATTAAAAGAAAGGAAGAACGACTTCTGAGAAATCCTAAGTTAGGGACTTGTTACTGTTCCTTACTAAATAATAAAAGAAAAGGGATTGCAATTTACATTAATCAAAAATATGAGTCGAAAGAGATCTTTAAAGATAACAATGGACAATATGTGGCTGTGGAAGTGAAGCTGAAAGGGATAACGACTTTGGTTGTGGGAATATACGCGCCAAGCAAAAATAAGGATATTTTTTATGAGCAGCTGCTCAGTGATTTGAAGCAATGTAATTACGACATGTTGGGGGATTTCAATGCGGTTATCTGCCCATTGCTGGACAGGAAATCTAATAAGAATTATCTAATAAAAAAAAATCAAGGTAGATTCCCAAAATCCTTTTTTTCTCTTAAAAATGAATATGCCATGGAGGATGTGTGGAGATACAAATACCAATTAAGCAGGAACTATACATACTATTCTGAATCACATGACTCTTGGTCCAGGATAGATCTTATTTTTGTGACCAAGAATATTCTCCCATTTATTCAATCTATGGATGTAGAGCCAACTACATTCTCTGATCACAATTTACTAACGATGAGTTTGTTTGAAAAGAAAACAGAATATAATTGGAGGTTACCCAGGGATATATTAAATGATAAAAAAGTTGTAGAAAAAGTGAAGGAATCCCTGGTACATTACTTCAAAGAAAATAAGACAAATGAAATCAGTAATAAAACCCTGTGGGATGCTAGCAAGGCAGTTATCAGAGGGGTCTTAAGTAAACTTAGTGTGGAAAAGAAAAAGAATAATGAGAAAAGATTCTTAGAATTAAAAAAAAAGCTTTAGTTGAGAGTGAAACCCAATGGAAACTTAATGGTGACAAAAAATCTAAGACCAAGGTGGAAATGATTAAACAAGACCTGAAAGCTTTGGAAATTGAAGAGATTAAGAAAAAAATACTTTTTGTTAAGCAAAAATATTTCAAAAATGGTGATAAAGCTGGTAAACTCCTGGCATCTAAGCTAAGGAAAAAATGGGATAATAGCATTATTACGGAAATAAAAGAGTCGGGTAATACCATCACATGTCAAGAAGATATTTAAAAAGCTTTTAAAACATACTTTGGGAAAATTTACAGTAGTTCTGTAAGTGATCTAGGTAATAAAGAGATCATTCTAAACTATATTGCAGACCAAAAAACCTTATTGTTAAATGATTCCGAGAGGGGGTATTTAAATCAAGAAATTACATCGGATGAGATACAAAATACAATCAGATGTATGAAATCCGATAAAGCTTCAGGGCCTGATGGTCTATCAATGGCCTACTATAAAAAAATGCAAGAAATTTTGGTTCCCTATTTAAAAGATGTAATGAATGAGGCTTGTGTAACAGGATTGCCAGAATCCTGGAAACAGGCAACGATCATTTTGATATCTAAGAATGAGAATAACAAAACTGAGTTAGGAAATTATAGGCCGATTTCGCTGACAAATGCAGACTATAAAATCTACACTAAGGTGTTAGCAGAAAGACTTAAGAAAATAATAGTAAATCATATCAATGAGGATCAATGTGGATTTCTCCCCAAGCGTCAATTAAGAGATAATATCAGAACGGTTGTTAATGTCATTGATTATTTTGATTATTTTGAGCGTCATAATGAAAAAAAAACTAGCACTACTGCTAATAGATGAAGAAAAAGCCTTTGATAGTTTGAATTGGCATTTTTTACTCGAATTACTGAAATTTATTAATTTGGGACCCAATATGTATAATTGGATTTCCGCAATCTACCATAATCAAAGTGCGCAACTTATTATAAACAACGAAAAAACAGATTTCTTTAGTATTGAATGGGGTACTAGGCAAGGATGCCCCTTATCCCCAATATTGTTTATTATAGCATTTGAAGTGTTGCTTAATAAAATCAGGGAAGCAAAGGATGTTAAAGGTGTAACTATCAACAAATATATATATAAGGTCAGAGCTTTTGCTGATGACCTAATCTGTTTAGTGGAAGATCCGTTACACAATATAGTTCAACTTAATGAAAAGCTAGAGGAGTACGCAAATCTCTCAGGGTTAAGAATTAACCAACAGAAGACCACGATAATTACTAAGAACTTACTGGAAAAGGAAGATATCGAGCTAAGTAGAATTTCAGGGTATAAAGAAAGCTAAATATCTGGGTATATATTTGACCAATAGAAATATTGATCTTTTTCCAAATAATTATGGAGAGCTATGGAAAAATGTTAAAAGAGATTTAATTTCATGGTCTAAGCTCCAACTCTCTTTTATGGGAAGAATAGCCTCTATAAAAATGAATATCCTCCCAAGGTTTATATACCTTTTTTTGAATCTCCCCATTATTTCAGTTGAAAAATATTTTCTGATATGGCAAAAGGAGCTCACAAATTTTCTTTGGGGAGGTAAACATGCAAGAGTAAAATGGAAGATTCTTACAGATGATTGGGAAAAAGGGGGTTGTACTCTTCCCATTCTAAAATTATATTACTTTGCTGCCTGTTTATGTTGGCTGGAAGATTGGGTATTATTGTTGAATGACAAAATGTTAAATCTGGAAAAATGTGATCTGAAATATGGTCTACATGGTTATTTGTGGTACGGTAAAGATAAGGAAAACGAAGAGGTTAACCATCATTTTTTTAAGAAGATCACTACTCTGGGTCTGGAACAAAATCAGAAAGACGTATTATATGAATTTGCCCTGCTGGGTTTCTCCACAAGAAGCCTTTTACAATAGAACTAAAGGGGAAGCTACAAATTGGATCAGGTATAGAGATTTGATAGATCTAAATATGGTAAACATTGTTAATATTGCTAGTATGAAATCAAGAGAACAACTACTTGAATCAGGTATTGTGATAGACTGGTATCTATATTATCAATTAAATAGTAAATTCAAAAGCGACCAAAATAATACAGGCATTTCTATGATAAATAATGCTTTAGATCTGATTTCGAAGATAAAAAAGGAAAACATCTTTCAAAATTTTACAAATCCCTAAAGGAATTACATCTGGAGAATGAAACTATTAAGCATACAATGATAAGGTGGGCACAAGATTTGGGCAATCCCATCCCATTGGAAGAGTGGGAAAATTCCTGGAGGGTAACTAAAAAATTTACAGCTTGCCAAAATTACAAGGAGAATTATATTAAGCTATTTTATAGGTGGTATTTGACCCCTACGAAAATAAATAAGATCTATAAAACCGGATGTACTGTATGTTGGAAATGTGGAGAAAAAGAAGGTACTTTTTTCCACTTATGGTGGAAGTACTCACTGGTGAATAATTTCTGGAAGGACATCCATAAAAAAATCGTAGAAATAATAGACACAGATATTCCATTGGATCCATTATTGTTTCTCTTAAATATGACAAATAGATTAAACAAATGTGTTATAAATAAACATTCAAGATTAATTCTGTATATGTCTACAGCAGCCAGGTTGCTCTTGGCAAAATATTGGAAAAACCCACAATATCCCAGTATAGAAGAATGGTTAGCTAAGTTAAAAGAAGTGAGAAATTTGGATTTGTTAACTGCAATATTGCAAGATAAGGATATTGATACTGTTAAAGAAGAATGGTATTGTGTGGACCGTTACCTGAATTTATGTTATTAATCTCTGTAATGGATATTGCCGTATATTGGCTTGGGCTAGGTTTTGAAGCAAAGTAATATAGATACTTTTATGAGAACTGTAGGAGCCTAATGTATAAGTTAAGATATCAGGATTACAAAGATTGGTGTATAATAGATTGTACATAAGCATGTTACTTAGTGTTATGTCTATGTCATGTTGTAACTATGTATATGGATATCTTTGTGTTTATTTATATATACAATAAAAATGATTAAAAAAAATTAACACTTCCTGATCATTCCTGACAATGTCACTGGACTGGATCTATAGTTTCTGAATAAAAGTTTTCTGAGTTTTAAACCTGGATTTCTGGACTTTGTATCTTGCTGGACCTGATATACGTACAGCGTTGTGAGCTGCTTAATTTACCTTCTCAAAAGCAAGGGGGACAGATCACACCACAAAATCTGGAGGCTTGCATCTCTTCCTCTCACCCATCATCCGCTTACAGAAACCACCCACCATGATTAGAAGACCTGCCTTACACTGGCAAAGAAGAAGAAACTGATCAGAACAAGCCAAAATATGTCGTGAAAGAATAAAACTCATGAACTTGGGTGCAAGTGTTTTATGATGCTACCTATATTTTAGCTTAATGCTCTGTCTTTTACTACTTATATATGATGGCTTTGAAGAACACTGGAGTTATGTTGCTGCTCCAGATTGCCTTATATTTCTTCAGCTCTTCTCTATCTAATTTCAAAGCTAAGCAAACCCTTGGGAATAGAGCCATTCAGCTCTTCAGCTGATACCATAGTTTTGCCATCTCTCTCAGGAGACCCTGTTAGTGATCATACATCTATGGAGAGGTTTAAGTAATAGTTACCAAGCCCCGAGAAAAGTTATAAATGATAATTGTTACGTTTCAGGGGGATACTGTCTCCTTGGTTTTGGCAGCCAATCACCTCTGATGCAGGTAGTTTCTTCTTTCTTGATTAAACAGTGCCTTTAATATAGGAGAACAGTATTATTTATTCTGCAGTAAATATCTGAAAGGTATATCAAAAAGAAGCAAAAAAAAAATTGAAATAATATCTCCTAAGGTAAAAGGTAAAAGAAAAAATATCTCCAGTATCCATGACAAAAGCAGGATGGGATCAGAGCATAACTAATTAAAATGACTAGTTTCTTGCAAATATTCTTGCATTTATGCTAACTTATTTGTATAATGTTACAAATCTTGAAGGCTCTGGTTAGCTATGTCGCATCAAAGAACACATATACATATGAAGGACAGGTTGCTTACCTGTAACAATATTTCTTCGAGTGGTCATCTGCGAATACATACAAATGGGTTTCACTGCGCCTGCGCAGTGCTGTTCAGAACCTACTGGAATCACTGGGCAAAGTTTACTTTGCAACATATAGAAACTTTTTGGCGGTAACTCCGCCCACCCGTTATAAGGCCCCTGCCTTCCCGCTCTTTTCCCCAGTTCCGCAATTTTTCCGCCAAGCAGGCGATGGAAAGAGCCAATAAGAGCAGGACACTGAGGGGATGGATGGGTGGGATTTGTATGTATTCTCAGATGACCACTCGAAGAAATACTGTTACAGGTAAGCAACCTGTCCTTCTTCTTCGTGGTCTCTGCGAATCATACAAATGGGTTTAGACTGACAAGCTTAGGTAAGCGGCGGAGGGAGTGTCCTGAAACCTAAGCTATGGTAAACCAAGGGTATATTTATTGCCACAATAAACACCTTGAACCATAAAAAGAGTCAGTCTTTTTGTTCATGCACAAACCAATCATAGCAATAACATTGACAAACCTGAGAAGGGAACAAAGGGTCGTGCAAGACCAGTCCCATTGAAATTGTGCAAACCAACATTCAACAGAATGCAAAACAGTGGCATTATGTACATAAATGCTGAAAACAGAAATCATCAGTAGTGCAATCAATGCAACCCTGAAACCAACACAGCCCTCCCGAAAGCTGCGTCTCGGATGGCTCTGGTGTCCAACCTATAATGCTTAATAAAAGTCAGAGGTTGGGACCAGACAGCAGCCTTACAGACATCCTCCAAGGGAATCCCCGACAGGAATGCCGAGGATGCTGACATTGCCCTTGTAGAATGGGACCGAACCCTGCCAGGGAGAGGTTTGCCCAACAGTTCATAGCAGAGGTGGATGGTACCGGCCACTCATTTGGAAAACCTCTGCGCAGACACAGGCAACCCTCTTTTCGGCTCCGAGTAGCATTGGAAAAGTCTTTCGGAGCGACTGGAGGCAGCAGTTCTGTCCAAGTAAAAAGCCAGAGCTCTCCTGACATCAAGAGAGGGCAGGCTTCGCTCCGCATCTGAAGTCGGGTTGGATGCGAGAGTAGGCAACACAATGTCCTGGCACATGTGGAAAGCAGACACAACCTTAGGCAAGAAAGTAATGTCTGTCCGAAGAACACCTTGTCCTTGTGGAACCTCAGGAAGGGCTGGTCCCTCCGTAAGGCACAGAGTTCGCCCACACTGCGGGCAGAGGTGATGGCCACAAGAAAAGCGGTTTTCCAAGTCAATAGTCTCAAGTCCGCCGTGGCCATCGGTTCAAAGGGCTTGGATTGGAGTGCGGACAGTACCGCCTCCAAGCTCCAAGCCGGCGCTGGTACCGACACAGGAGGATGCAAGTTGGCACATCCCTTAAGGAACCCCTTCACCAAGGGATCCCTGAAAAAGGAAGCCCTCCCCCCAAATTGGTACTTGGCACAAATGGTAGACAAATAGCACTTGATGGATGCGAGGCACAACCCCTCATCCAAAAGCGCCATCAAAAACTCCAGCACCACTGGAGTGGACACCTGAGCAGGAGACAGACCCTTCTGGTCAAGAAAGAGGCTAAACCTCCTCCATTTCAGGGCGTAGGACCGCTGGGTGGAAGGTTTTCTTGCAGCCAGGATCACTGTCCTCACCGCCTCCGGCAGGGTGGCTAGGGCTGTATCCTCCAGGCCACCAGCGGTAGGTTCTCGATGTCCGGATGGAGAATCCGTCCGTCCTGGATCGATAACAGGTCCGGGCTGGGGTCGAGGCGGAGGAAGCATCTCTTGGAGAGGTGGAGAAGGGATGCGAACCAAGGCTGTCTCGGCCACCACGGGATGATCAGGACTGCATGCGACCGGTCCGTTGTCATCTTGGACACCACCCTGATGATGAGAGGGAATGGAGGGAAGGCGTAGAGGAGCTCTCCCGTCCAAAGGAAGGCGAACGCATCTCCGAGGGATCCGTCCATTCGCTTCCTGGAGCAGAACTGGGGACAGTGGCTGTTCCATCTGGTCGCGAAGAGGTCGATCCGGGGAGTTCCCCACTGGTCGAAGAGGTCGCTGACTGTCTCGGAATCGAGCCTCCATTCGTGGCACACTGACGGAGATCTGCTGAGGCGATCTGCCAACTCGTTGTCCTCTCCATAAAGATGAATCGCCTGGAGGAGGACCTGTCTCTGGATGCACCAGTCCCAGATGCGGAGAATAAGGTCGAGCAGGGTCCTGGACCTGGTGCCTCCTTGTTTGTTGATGTAATACATCACGGTGGTGTTGTCCGTCCTCAGGAGGACCACCTTGCCTGCGACAGCGGATTCAAACGCCCTCAGTGCCTTTTCGACTGCCAGCATCTCCAGAGCGTTGATGTGGAGAAGCTTGTCCTGGGCAGACCACTTGTCCTTGACGACCAGGTCGAGCAGGTGGGCGCCCCATCCCTCCAGGGAAGCATCGGTTGTCAGAGTCAGTTGGGGCTGAGGCTGAGGGAAGGGCATCCCGGTGCCCACGTTGCAGCAGTCCAACCACCATCTCAGGGAAGCAGCTACAGGTCTTGGTACCGTGAGCCACTTGGACGGGGGGTCCTCCATCGGGGAGAAGACCGAGAGGAACCAGGACTGCAGAGGTCGAAGGCGAAGTCTTGACCAAGGCGTGACAAACGTTGTCGATGCCATGTGGCCCAGGGTGACTTGGACTTCTCTGGCCCTCACCCTTCTGTGGGAGATGCAAGGCCTGAGTGATGTCATCAGTGCCTGGAAATGGTCTGGAGGGAGAAAGGCGGAGCATCTTTCGGAGTCGAGGATGGCCCTGATGAACTTGACCTGTGTGGTCGGTGTGAAGTGGGACTTTTCCCGGTTGATGACCAGTCCGAGGGAGTCCAAGAGGTGCAAGGCGAATGAGACTGCCTCCTGCAGCTCTCGCTGGGATTCGGCGGCAAAGAGCCAGTCGTCCAGGTACGGGAAGACCATGAAGCCCTTCTGATAAAGGTATGCCACCGCCGGTGCCATGCACTTTGTGAAAACTCTTGGTGCCGTGGCAAGGCCGAAAGGAAGCACGTTGTAGTGGTACGCGGTGGAGCCTATGGCGAAGGCGAGGAATCTCCGGTGGGACTCCCGGATCCCGATTGGAAGTAGGCATCCTTCAGGTCGACGGTTGCGAACCACAGGCCCTGGTGGAGCAGAGGCAGAATGGAAGCCAAGGTTACCATTCGAAAGCGACGGTATTCAAGGAACAAGTTCAATTGTCTCAAGTCCAGGATAGGCCTGATGCCACCATCCGCCTTCGGTACCGTGAAGTACCTGGAGAAAAAGGCCCTAGAGCATTGGTCGGGCGGCAAAGGGGAGATTGCCCCCTTTTCAAGCAAGGTGCGCACTTCGTCGAGAAGGGTGTCCGAGGGGAGAGTGGACATGAAGGCTCCGGTTGGAGGGAGCTCTTGGAACTCGAGGGCATTTCCCCTACGGACGATTTTGAGAACCCACGAGTCTGATGTTATTGAGGCCCAGGTGTTAACGAAGGGCCTTAAAATGTACAAAAAGAAGAGGGGCGAAGGGGAGACAAAGCGCGCTGCGACCCTTCAGGCTCTCTTCTTCCCCTGGTCGGTGTCCTGCCGGCGGGACTTGCGGTACCGAGGCGGGAAATTGCGACGGCCAGAGGAGGAGGAAGACTGCGAGGGGTAGCGGCGTCTCTGGGAGCCCTGCTGCTGAGACTGCCGATCCTGGGAGAAGGTCCCCTGCGACTGACCTTGTGGCTGCCACAGGCACTGTTGCTTTCGGAAGGGCGAGATGGATGCGGTGGACATCCCATGCTTCTTCGCCGCCACCTTCATCCTGAACTTCCTGTTCAGGCGGTCGTTGGTTTCAGCATGGAAAAGCCCGGTCCCATCGAGCGGCATGTCTTTGATGGCCACCTTGACGCTGGGGTTGAGGTCCGACGCCCTCAACCAGGCATGTCGCCGGAGTGCCACCGACGCCGACATAGCCCTTCCCGCACAGTCTGCCACATTCCTGGAGGCGGTGATGAGCCAACTCCCGATGGAATGAGCTTCGTCCCGGATTTCCACCAGCTGCCTCTGGATCTCATCTGGGACGTCCGGTACAAGGGGGGAGATCCGTTCCATCAAGGTCTGGATGTAAGCCCCCATGCAGGCGTTATAATTGATGGCCTTCACCGCGAGGGCCGCCGCCGAGTAGGCCTTCTTGGCCAGGCCATCAACTTTCTTTGCCTCCCGGTCAACAGGGGAGGTCACCTACTTCGGAACGAAACTGTGTTGGGCCTCTTCCACGATGGCCGAATTCGGCTTAGGGTGGTCGGCCAACCAAGCGCAGCTTGCCGGAGCGACCCTGTACAACGACTCGACCTTGCGGGACGAGCCGGTCAGGGAAGCCGGGGCGTCCCAGGACCTCCGGACTATGGTCTCCAAGGACGGTAGCAGGGGGATGGAAGGCAGTGTGGGCACCCGTCCATACACCCGATGCTCCACCGAGTTGCGGGCCTCGTCCTCGGGAAAGGAGAGCTCGATGTCCAGGGCCCTGGCCATTTTTACGACGTGCTCGCTGAAGGTACGCACGTCGTCAGATGGAGACAATGGCTCAGAGTGGTGCATCCTCGGAGGGGAAGCTGACGCCGAGAGATCGTCATGGTCCGAGGGGATGTCCGATGGAGGCAGGGGCTCATCCTCGGAGTCTGTGTCAGAGGTGAGGAGTATGTCCGGGACTCTGACCTGGGACTTCGGACTAATCAGGATGCGGGCTGTCGAGGTCTCCGACCGATGGCGGGGCGCTGAAGACCTCGTCGCAGGTGACGGGGGAGGCCTGTCCAACACAGAGACACTTGGGATCAACCAGGCAGATGTGCCCTCCTGAGAATCCGCAGGGCGAGGATTGAGTCTGGTGAACTCCCTGATGGCCACATCCCTCGGAACGGACATGAAGTATCAGCCCGTCTCCGAGTCGAAGAACAAGTCTGGGGCTTCTTCTCCACGGCCATCGTCACCATCGTCCTCCTCATCGGAGTGGGGGAAAGGCAGAGGCAGTTCCCCACGAGGGGAGCCGGTGGTGGTGTCTTCCGCATCATGAATGAAGTCCACAGTGGGCTGAACCGGCATGTCTGGGACCGGGACCGGCTGTACCTCAGGAGCGGGTTCCGAGATGGAGGGAGCTGCAGGAGCGCGAGCCTTCTTGGAAGAGGAGCACTTCTTGTCCTTCGCCTTGGAAGGCAAGTCCGTCCCGGTGTGGTCCTTTGGCTGCTTGGACTTTTTGGGCACTGGTCCCGTTCAGCCTCCTTCCGGTGCCGCTTCTTTCCCGATCTCGGGGTCTCGGCTGGGCCCTCAGGAGGGAAGAAGGGGTTCTCCGGGAGGTCCAGGAGGACGGCGGCGGCTCCCGACGAGGAGGGTTTTGGAGACTTAGCCCTCTTGAGGGGCTGGGCTCTCGTCGCTCCCGAAGGCGAAGCCGGCTCCCTCGGCTTGGAGGCGTGTCGAGATGACTTGGACGCCTTGGAGGACGAAGGCGAAGTGAGCCGGACCTCCATCTCCGTCTGTTTTCAAGCGTGCGAGCCCTCCGGGGACGGTTTCCTCCCGGATTTTGGCTTGGGCTCAGAACCCTCAGTCCCCGAGGTTTTATGGGGGTGCTTGGAGGGTTCGTCGGTGGCGCTGGGTGGTTTCGAGCCACAGGCCACATCAGAGGTAGTGGGAGCCACTGTCCCAGTTGGGACAGACACCACGCTGGACATGCTGGCCCTGACGGATGTCACACTGGATACGCTGGCCCTGGAAGATGAAGTGGGCGGAGCGGTCAGTGGGACAGATGCCGGGCGGGAACCTCCCTCCTGTACCTTGCCCAGGGCAATCGCTGAGGTCAGCCAGGACTCACGATTTTTCCGGGCATGAGATGAGAGGGACTTGCAGAGCAAGCAAGCCTTGGCATCGTGGTGTTTGCCCAAACACAGAAGGCAGGAGGAGTGCGGGTCCTGAACGGGCACCTTGCCCCCGCAAACGTCGCACTTCTTGAAGGGTGCGGGCATGATTCCGAAGTCGTCAAAGCCAGAGGAAAATCCAAAAACGAGGTCAACAGTCCGAAAGTCCGAAGTTACCTGGGGCGGGAGACAAAGAATGGTCAAGAGACGGTCCGAGGTCAAAAGTGAAAGTGATTCCAAGCAAGCAAGAGGGAGCGAAAGTTCCCTGAAGCAGCTAGCGCGGCGGAAAAAAGGAACTGGGGAAAAGAGCGGGAAGGCAGGGGCCTTATAACGGGTGGGCGGAGTTACCACCAAAAAGTTTCTATATGTTGCAAAGTAAACTTTGCCCAGTGATTCCAGTAGGTTCTGAGCAGCACTGCGCAGGCGCAGTGAAACCCATTTGTATGATTCACAGAGACCACGAAGAAGAAATATGCTTATAAATACTGTGAAATTATAGTGATCACATTGCAAATTTTCTATCTCTATCTTATTAATTCCAATCTAGTAGCCCATTAAAGGCCCCATAAATGTTTTTTGGAGAAGATTTTGATGCAGTTCTTGAACTTGCTGTTAATTTAACCCTGATTTTTCCACTGGACTCTGTCTTGTTCCATTTGGCAAAGACACATTTGAACACTATTTTTTTCAATGTTGACAATGTTGATCAAAGAAAAATATTTGAATAATTGTAAGGAAGATTAGGATTTGTTTACTACATATTTGCAGTCACATTGGGGATATGAATCAGTTTTAGGTTTTGCAAAATAAACAGAATTGATATAATATAAAGCCTCAAATATATTATAATATAAAAGCAAATATATTATAATATAAAAGCAAGAACATCAATGGAGGAGGGAGAGTAAGTAGTGAATGTTTATTGCTATTTAATAGTATACACTAACATGTCTTCAATGCCTAACAGGGAAAGTTTTTAAAAAGATGTATGTTTATCTGTTTTTAACTTTTGTATGATTTTTAATCAGTTTAATAGTGTTTTAATGTGGTGTTTTACATTTTTTAAACTTTTTGAAAACCTTTTTTAGTTTGTTGTTATGAAAGCCACACTAAGTCCCAGCCTGGATGAAATGTGGCATATAAATACAGTAAATAAAATACATACTTAGTTGGGTTTGTTTAGTTATTGTTTACTTGTTATTATTGTTTATATTGTAGATATATCTAGAAAATGTGTTTGTGATTGTGCTTATGTTTAATAAAACTGATTTTTTTTTTAAAAAAAGGAGCATTTTTTAGGGAAAGAGATGTAAAGAAAAAATACTAGCAAAAGTAGAAAAAGAATGCTAACTATCATAGAAGTGATTGTGGCAGCAAGTCACATCTTCAACAGACAGGGCCGGCCCCTAACATTGGAAACAATCAGATGGCTGCCTCAGGAAATAGAAGAGCAGTTTCATTAAAAACCTGCAGGTAGTTTTTGCATTTCTTTTATTGCTAACATATACATGAAGCCCACTCAGCCTCAGTGGATGGCAATGGCAAACTCTCTCTTAAACTTTCCAAGAAAAACCCATTATAGGTTTGCTTTGGGATCACCATAAGTTGGAAATGACTCAAAAGCACACAACATATACTTTAAAGACAGTAGAAGAGATACTTGTGAGGTTCCGAAATGATTTGAATGGCTTAGTTACTAAGTGTCTTAACTTTCTGTGTGTGTGTACATGCACATGCCAATGCACCAACACCAAAATGCCTTCCAACTGCCCTGGAAACAAGTTGCACTGGAGCCAGAGCAAAGGATTGCCTTGGGTTAAGGACACTGATCAGTACTTTCCTACAGCCTTTTTGCCTGGCACTTCTTATCCAGCTAGAAAAGGGGTAGGCAACCCTTTTGAGCCGGGGGCCGGGTTGCTGTCCCTCAGACAACTGGGGGGCCGAAGCCCAAAAATAAATAATTAAATAATTTTTAAAAAATTAAATAAATAAATAAACTGGGACAAATGTAGGACAAAATTTTCAAATGGAGGGCACTTTTTTAATAAAAAAGGGAGGACATGTGAAAAAATTTGCTGAATTTTTTTTAAAATGTTAAGATAAATGCATGCTTCTGAGGCTTCTATAGACAATTGCCCCACCATGCCCCTCGCGTGAGACGCCAAAGGCCCCGGCGGCAATCAGCGGCAGGACCGGGCTGGGGCCGGTCCCAAGGCCTCGCCGGGCCGCATCCGGCCCGTGGGCCGCAGGTTGCCTACCCCTGAGCTAGAATAATCTGAAGCCACGGGGCTTAAAAAAAGGGCAGGTGGAGAAAGTGCAACCTGGTGGCCACTTGTAATCCCATGCCCATTTTTATGCTCCCCAGAGACAAAAAAATAATTAAAAATAAAAATAAATGTTTCTTTCACTCCAAAATGCTCAAAACTTATCTCCAGGGGTGTGGAAGGCATTTCCACTATGTTTGGAGACGTCCGCCCCAACCTCCAGGGGTCAAAATGTTTCACCGGGTCTACTCTTGGTAGGAGTAAGGATGGACTTAGCCCTTGAAAACCTGCTAAGTCAACAGGGAAGTGTTGATGGATGGAGTAGACTCAATGACAAGCAAATGGCTCAGTCAACCTAGCCTATTCCACCTGGCTCAACAATTCAGCATCCCTTTTTTCTCTTAAAAATACGTCTCTCATTTCCCTCTTCATTAGACACAACATAAACACATGTTTCATATAAAATATGCCTGTTAAGGGTATACATTTAGTTCTCTTCATAATTGATTGAAATGGCCAGCTAGAATTTTTCCATTATGATTAGGCCTCTTGTATGCAAACGCACACATGTACACAACACAACCTTTTTTGTGGAATTGCTGATTTCATTGAGAGGAACTCAAAATAGGCTTTCTTCATCTTATTTTGTTTTGCTTAATTCCCTTCAGAACAGTATCCCCAGAGGCATTTGTCAAGTTGCTTAATGCACTCTCTTATTATGAAGCAGAGATTTCTTCTTCTTCTGCCCTTTTAAAACGAATGAGGCCATTGTGGAGCTGGTTGCAAATGTGTAACTCACAGTGTTAAAAGAATATCACTTTCATGAGCTAATTTTTTTTCATACAATTATACTATCACAATCCTCCTCCAGCACCAGCACCCCATTTGTTTGGTAAAAATCTGCTTTTGGTTGGGAAAATCCACCTTTCTTGAATCAACTAGAAGCAAAATAAATAAAAAATTGTATATACAATACTCTGCCCCGAATCATTCAGACCACCGGATTTCTAATTTCTTTGTATGGTTATGAAAATTGTACAGTATGGTTATAAAGCTGTACGGGAAGAAGATTAACCCATTTGACATTTGATGATAAAGGATTGTTGTTTGGATCCCATGAACTATTAAAAGATGAATAAATGGGTCTGAAAGTCTGAACTCTTATTAGAGGCAAAAATGACTAAACTGAGTCTGTCATACTTTTGATGTGACTCACGTGAAAAGATGGTAATTCTTGGTACAGTGAAATGCAGTAGGAAAAGAAGCTCTACAGGTGAATTGATTCAGTCAATGAAACTATAACCCTGAGTTTGCAAGACATGAGCAGTGGATGTCTGGTGGTCTTGTCAGTCTCTCATTTATATAGTGGTGCCTCCATGTTGTTTCCAAAATATTGTGGGCCCTTGATATTCATTGGGGTTTGGTTCCAATACCCCCTGTTGATACCAAAATCCATGGATGCTCAAGTCCCATTAAATATAATGGCACAATAAAATGGTGTTCCTTATATAAAATTGCAAAATCAAGGTTTGCTTTTTGGAATTTATGTATTTTTAAAATACTTTAAAACTGTGGATCCTTGAATCCATGGATAAAAATCCATGGGTATGAAGGGCTGACTGTATGGTGAATGTAAGGCAAGCCTATCACAGGCTTTTCTTGGCAAAATTTCTTCATCTGCCATTGCCATTCTCTGAAGTTGAGAGTGTGTGACTTGCCAAAGGACGCTCACTGGGTTTACATGGCCAAACAGGGATTTAAATCCTGGTCTGTAGTCCTAGTCTAGTGTTCATACCACTAAACCATAGTCATACTGGGTTCACCATAAGTTGAAGCTGACATGACAGCAAATAAAACCAACAATGTACCATGCAAGAAGAAGTCACAGTTTTAGTACAGAGATGAGGAAATTCCAGGTGCCAAGGAGTCTCTGTATTATTTCTAGAACCAACTGAGGTACTATTGGTACTGGAGTGGCTATTGCCAAAGCTGCTGCCAAAACTGAATGACAACTAAAGGAGGAGTGTATCAGAGTTTGAAAGAAATGAGTTACATGTGGTAAGACTCAGTACAACAAGTAAAGCTTTTCCTATCATTGTAGTGAGTGACAGAAACAGCTAACCTTTTAGAAACACTGCAATGTACCATGTTACTTTTAAAAAGTAACTCCCAACCTCGCTCCTCTCTTGTGCAGGACGTTACTGGCAACAAGAAGGAGGAAGGGGATGTGATTTTTGTGATGAAGATGGCAAGGGTAGCCAAGAATATAAATCCCGACTGGATTTCTTTTTGCTCCCAAACCCATTTCAGTGAAGGACTGATGAGGTTTTAAAGATACGGCCAAGAAGCTGACTATATGGCAGGGTCTGTTGAGATCTTAAACCCTAAATGCCTTCACTGAACACACAAAATACCTGTTTTATAGGAAGCAAACTCTGGAGAAGAGAAGCAAAACTATAGCCAAAACTACACATACAATGTCACACACAACTATGCACCATGCACATATGGTTAAGAATATACACAAAGTGCTATACTGCATCCAATCACAATTTTTCCTTTCTAAGTGTGTTTCTGGACACCATGAGGTCCTAGAATGTTATTTTCTCTTTGTGTGTTGATTCAAAACTCTCCAAAACAAGTGAATTGGTCTAGAGAGAGAAGGGGGGAAAAGGAAAATTACAGCATACACACAAGCCAAAAGAAACACAACATACCACATCAAAGAAATAGACAAACCAGCTAAACATATATTGCATTCTACCAAAAGGGCAGGCACAAAAAGAGGTAAACCATACACATACAAACATATATTTGTCACAAGCTAGATTCTATTTTGGAATATATATTTTTTGCAAAATTCAAGTTCCTGAAATTGCATATTAAAGAAATAAGTAGACTTTATGGGCTAAAAAGCCATAAGAAATACAAGTTTACCATCTAGTTCAAGTACCATTCAGCCACCTAACCCAAAACAAAGGAGATAGGAGAAAAAGTCTGACAGATGTCTTTTTCATGAATGACTGTCAGTGATACAGATGTTTGTGCATTTCATGCACAGATGACAAATAGATGTTCAATTCCTTACAAATGGAAGATGGTATGGCTACCTATTGCTTGTTGCTTGCTAAGATGTGGATGATTGAACATAATGAAAATGAATATGTTGTAAAAGCTTTGATGCCTTACTAGAAAAGTAAACTTGATTATAATTTATGTGTCTAAGCAAGGAGAAATCTATGTTTCTCCACAAGGCGTGTATATGTACCTTGTTTTTATCTTGACCACATAGCCTAAATGATAATTATGTTGCCTGCTCATTCTCCCATATTAAATATCCTAAGGTTCCAAGACTTAAGAATGCTTAATTGGAGTGTTGATGCTAAATCTGCCTCCTTGGACTATACCACTGATAATGATTTTGGGAGCCCAGGTAGCCAGAAGATGATAAGAAAGACATCCAAAGAGATCCAGATTAGCTGACAAATGGCAAAGAACCTTCAGTCTTTTAGTCTAAAGGGATGGCGTGGGGGACAGCTCCTCTTTCATGTTTTCACTCCCACCTGTTCCCTATACCTCATAACCTGCCTCTTCTAGCTCTTGATACTCTCCATTTCCCCAGTTTATCTTTGTCTTTATCCCCAGTAAGGGCTTGGTTATGTTTCTAAATGAAGTGCTAGATTACATCCACCCACCATTTTTTAATTTATTTTTTTTTACTTTCTAACTGTGTTTCTGGATGCTATGAAGTGCACATAGGTCTTCTTGGAAAGAAAAAGTGCTACTAGGCATGAGCTTATCACTTTGAGATATGCTCCGGATTGTTTGCTAGAGAGAAAGAGGGCTGGGTGGGGGGTGGTTCAAGAAGATTGAGCTTGAAATGCACCAAAGGAGCTTCTGGACTCCCCAATTTTAAAGCTATGGAAGCAGCAGCAAGACTGGTTTCTGCTTTTCTTTTGACTTTATGCTGAGGTGACTGTCTCTCCCATTCTATTACCCCGATAGACTCCTTTACTTTAGTTCTAAATCAAAGGAACCTCTATAAAGCGAGGTCAAGCAAGAACAAGAATGACATATGGGAGAACACAGAACACTATATATGTATATATTCTGAGAACATCTGAGTCCTTTTATCCCGTTTACATTTAGATGATATAGTAATTAAGTTATTATAATATAATATATATAAATTATGAACTCCTCTTTAGAGAGGTCTCCACTTTTTTTATATACTGGAGTACTGTGTAATGGTGCTTAACAGAAGCAAAGCTGTAGGCTATTATTTTTAAGGTGTCTATGAATGAAACAAGACATAGTACAATTCAGTTATTCTTTGTTGTAATACTGCATTAAATTTTTAATTAATTTTAATGCGCAGCTTTCGGCAAAGAAAAAGGACAAATATTCAAGCTAAAGGTTTCCCTAGCTTTGATTCGGGGGGTGGGGGGCGGGGGAGATGCAGCAATGTCTATCATTGCAAAACTTTTTTTCTTTTAAAAAAAGAGAGATATTTGGGTCCAAAACACACTGCAAAAAAATCGAGTTTGAAACTATTTTAACTGCCCTGGCTCAATGCTGTGGAATGTTGGAAACTGTAGTTTATTATGGCACCAGAGCTCTCTATTAGAAAAGGTTAAATGTCCCATAAAACTACAGGTTCCAAAATTCCCTAGCATTGACCCAGGGAGTCTCAAACAGGATTATTTCTGCAGTGTGTTTTGGACCAAAGAGAACAACAATATAATACCATTTGAAATGCCTTTGAGAGTAATCTTAACCCTATTAGCTCATTTGAGGGATTTAGGATCAGGATGATGTTCCTCCAAAAGGGTACTATCAGAGGAGAGGATGGGTTCCAGCAGCCCAAGAAAACCTGTTCTGCTTACTGAATGTTCCACAAATGGAAAGCTACTGTTAGCAGAAGACCCCAAACCAGATGATTTAGGGAAAGGGTGCCCATTGCAAAAATTGTTGCACAGATTTCCTGCACTCAATTTGCCACAGATTCTGTCAGTGGTTCCTAGGCATGGTCTCTCAACTACCCTAGCTTGGATTTAGGATCTTGATACCCCCCGCATGTTTACCAGGTAAATGCTCAATAAAATTTAGAGGGAAAACTGTATTCAGCTAGAATAAACCAACAGGATTGATACAACCAGATGGGTGTGGAATGCAGTGGTGGATCTACTGGTCTGCAACTCTCCTTTCAGATTACAGGTGGGTCCCAATTTGCATTTGGGTTTCATCCCTTGATTCAGTATGTAAATTGAGACATAAATGTGTGGAAACAGGTGTGCAGGGAATCATCTGGAAACCAGAGGGATGCATTTTAACAGAGCTGAAATAGCCACAACATTAGCAAGTTTACTGAACACATCACCAATTCCAAAGCATAAATAATCAGAGCTCAGCTTTTCAAAGCTAGAGAAATGTGCAGATGCTCTCCAGAGGGTCCACAAGAGGAAGCATCTGGTGATCCTAAAGGGACTTGGCTGAAGTGAGTTGATGTGCCATTAAACCATAGTTACTCTTCAGAGGAGAACACTGGACAACTGGTAAGACTTTTGTTCTTCTACTGTACCTTCTCTAGCAGGCTTTGTTAATTGATTGCTTAATGGTGAGTCAACAGTTCTATATAGTTGAGCCTCCTCAGCAATTGCACGTGCGCGCGCACACACACACACACACACCAAGCCATGGATGGTTGAATCCATGGACAAAGAATTCATGGTTAAGGAGGTCTGACTGTATTCATAAAAATGCCATACATCTAAATGGATCCAGCATTTATGCAGTACACAGGTACAGTTTTCCTTCCTGTTTTGGACACCTTTACTTTAAAAAACATCAAACTTCATTCTTACCATTGCTTGAGAAAGCATATCTCCCCATCAAAAAATAGCAGTTGAATTAGCTAATCAATTTGTTTGAGAGATAAAACAGACTTTTCATTAACATCTACCCATATAAAGCACTTTCTCTTCATGACTAGACAGACCCAGCATGGTGTTCACCTGGGGACTAGGAGTGCTGGATTTAAATCTCTAGGCAACTACAAAGCCTAGTTCATGATGATGGGACAGTCATTGTCATATAGGATAAACCACATCAGAGGTTCATTTTGACAATAGGATGGGGAGAAGGGTAAAATTTCTTGCCTTTCATCCATGAATTGTTGGAGGAAGGGCAGGAAAAACATTTTAAAAGGCACAAATTTACAAAGCAGACAGTAAAGATTAAATAACTTTTTGTTCATCAAAAGAACAGGCACATTCAGAAGGTATAGAATCTACTCTGTATAGCAGCTGATTTTGTGACTGTTGTTGTTTTATCTAGAACACTAAAAAATTCACTCTTTATTGTATTCCTCCCTCAGGTCTTAACAGATCTCTTTTAATGAAAATTGTTCTCTTCAATCTCAAATGGGTGCTTTCCCGGTAACCAATCCTGTAGATACAGTAAATACAGATATATGGTTAATAAATAGAAATAAATTGGGTCAATGTTTTCCTTGTGTTTTTCCCCTTTTCCCTATGAATAAGATGGTACCAGTCCAATTAACTTTGCAAAAATAAAAGCAGGTGCAAAATATTTGCTTCACTGGAGATGAGCTTTCCTTTCTTGATGCATGGAGAAGTAAAGCAATTAAAATGTTCATTGTAGGATGGCATGGAAATTTTTCTTTAAGCACTGATAAGTGTGTGTGCGTGCACACACACACACACACACACATGCTTAAGAAATCTCATTGGAGCATATCACAGCACCATCAACATTCATGGAAGTTTTGCTATTAAACTGTACAGACTCTTAAGAGTTGTAGCTTAACAGAATCCTAAAGAAAATCACCTAGGCCTGTTACAGACAGCCAAAATAAAGCTGCTTCGAGTCACAGTGGAGGTATGGTGTTTCAATGATGCATGCGTCCTAAGAGTCCAGAAGTCGCACCAAAGCCATGCTCCAGCCCTAAGGACTGGAGTGTAGCTTTGGTGCGACTTCTGGATTCTTAGGACGCATGCATCATTGAAACACCATACCTCCACTGTGACTTGAAGCAGCTTTATTTTGGCTGTCTGTAACAGGCCCTAGTCTTGCATCATAGCCAGCTAAGGCTCATAGCATTTACAATGTATAATTTCTACCAAAATATACATTCCACATGTTGTGCAACAAATGTAGCACTAAGGCAATGTGCAACAATATAAAATGACACTGTAAAGGAATACATATATAAAATCCAAATGATAAAAACACCCTTAAAAATAAACAACATACTAATATCTCAGGGAACTGGTCAATTTGGGTCCAGATTACCTAGAAGACTGTATCCCTCAATGCGAGCTTGACTGTGGCTTTGTCTGCACTGGCCAAGATACTCCGGAGGCAGCCCAGAGTATCTTGGTCCCACAGCTGCCACAACCTGCCCCCATTATCTCAGCTTCCATTTCCACGCTATGTTGGTTGTGGCTGTGGGTCGCTCGCTTCTGAGGTCAGAATTAAAGTGCCCAGCAATGACCATGTGCTGGTAGCCTCAATCTGACCTGAGAATGAGTTAACCACAGTGGTGGTTCACTAACCAGGTGGCACCCAAGCAGACAGTCACTTCTCTGCAGAAATGGAGGGCTGTGGATCTCTGGACCACCAGAGCAACAGGTAACTTAGATCTGGTTCAGGATGTTCCGGACATTGTCTGGACTGCATGCACCATAAATGAGGTTTGGGACATTCATCATTTGAACAGCATGATGCCAGAACTAGAGCCCATGCAGACAAGGGAAAGTTTTCTCTCAGTCTCACTAGTATCACAGGTTCATCTGTTAAGGACACAAGAGAAGACCTCCTTAGTGGCTGCTCCCAAGCTGTGGAATGCTCTCCCGCTGGAGCCTGAGGTGTCTCCTGTCTACTTTCCTTCTGCTGGCAAGTGAAGATGTTTTTAATGTTAACAAGCATTTAGCAATGAACTGCTTGTGGAGATGGATCTTTTAATGGGTGTGTGAGAGTTCTATTTTTATTTTTTATGCTTTTAAAATGCTTTTATACAGAGAGGAGTGGTGTTTTATTCAGTTCTCTTTTAACTTTTGTTTACTATTAAGGTTTTATGTGTACTTTGCTTTTAACCTATGCTGTAAGGATCCATGGATTCCATGATGGGAGAAAGGTGAGTTAGAATACACACACACACACACTTCTTCAAACAGTGTGCACATATCTATACCCTCCAGCATTTCACAGATGAAAATTAGGGCACACATAGCATTTAGTATTTAGCATTTACATTTCTATACCACTTAACAGTGAACTCAGCACTCTCTAAGTGGTTTACAATCTGTAAGCAACATTTGCCCCTCACAAGCTGGGTACTCATTTTACCAACCTACGGAAGGATGGAAGGCTGAATCCATCTTGGAGCCTGTGGAATCAATCTTGGAGCCACAACCTTGTGGCTCCAGTACCAACATTTAACCACTACACCACATAGTCAGGCAATATAACAGTATAGTCAAGTTGGTAATCATTATTAATGAAAAAGAACACCCAAGTTAAGTGAGGCTGGAGCAGTTTGATTTTTCCTGAACCTACTGGGAAGGGCAAGATTCTGCCTCTCCTCTCCTCGTCTCCTTGCTGATTTAACTGAGTGCAAACTACTTTTGCACTTTGAACTCAGGCCCAGTACAGACGGGCCATTTGCGCCGAAATTAGGGCTCGATGGGGTGCAGCATCCATATGCGCCCAGCCCCAATATCACTGCACGTATGTCACAAGACTCCGGCCCCATCCACACCGTGACATAAGGGCACCCGAGCGTCCAAACGGCTCTGGGAGGAAGAGCTGTCATTGGGCTGTATCGCAGCCCTTATGATGCCTCAAAAAAGGAGCCATCTAGAGGGGCTCCTTTTGGAGAGCGCGTCTGTGCTGCAGCATGCGCATGCTGCAGCACAGACACAGAGCTAAAATGGGTGGCACGGAGCCACCCGTCTGAACTGCTCCTCAGTTTCCAGCAATTGAAGTAAGCTGAAGACACAAAGAAAGTGAGAGGAGGAGAGAGGACATTTTAAAAGCAAGTGAAAAAAATGGGAGTATAGAGGATTAACTGGGAATGTCTCTGCCAAATAGGGATAGCTGAAGGGTATGCATATCCATGCATGCACGCAAACACACACACTTTTCCATTTCTTCTGAATTTCACCATACTCTGTACATCAGGCCTTCTTTTTTAGTTTGGCTTATTGCCATTTGCAAAGCATGGAGGAAAACAAGGAGTAAAGAATGGATGAAGCTGAAGCAGCATTTTTATACCTGAGTTTTTTCCCCCAGTGAACCTCTCCCACCCCTAACATTGGCACTGTCCAGTCAAAAAAGGTGCAGAAACTCTTTTGCTTGCAGCATGAGACTCCATTCAGGTCCAGCATATAACCTTTGCTTTACTACTTGACAATATAATGTTAATTAATCTGTGCAAAGCGAATGGATTTGACACATGTCTCCTTCTTGGAGACAGATGCCTTACATTATGTAACAAAGAGAATTACTAAGCACTCTGTGTGTGAGAGAGTGATATAATACCTTACTGTGGATTATGAATCACAAAATAGTGATGGAGAAAAACATATTTTTACTCTCCAAGCAACAAAGATATCTCTGGGGTTTTGTTGTCTTGAAAGAAAGGTATCCACCTGTGATCATCAGCTGGAAATAAACTTTGGCAAAGTGCAGAGGAATGAAAAGAGCACTCTTCAAGAACCCCTTCCAAAGAAACTTTAAAAAGGCACAGCACTGGAGGAATAAAAACTTTGCGTTTTTTTAACTGCTTTCATGGCTGTCTTATGTAGCGGCAGTATTTCTTCCCTGTGGAAACAACGGTAGGAGGCAAAAATTATGCTTTGGTTGATCCGTTTCATTTAAAAAGAAAAGGCATGAATTCTAAAGCTGCCAAATGTTATCCAATTCCTACACAGGCATAAAACCTTTATTAGACTTTCTCTTCTTTCTTTCTTTCTTTCTTTCTCCTTCACTCCAATCATTTAAAAAACAGAATAAAAATTTCAGCAACAAGGAAAGCATTTTTAATTGATAACAAAAATAAATCTTGCCCCCCCCTCTCTCTCTCTTAGAGTTGGAGGGTAAGGGTTTATCTACAGCTCCTGCCACTACCATCCGGATATGCTGGAGGAATTCAGCAAAGGGATTGCAAGATGGTGTCACAATATTAAGGAATCATAATACAAGGATAGTCCTAGTGACTAGCCCACTACAGCTCCAAACTTCACTTACAGATAGACTTACAGCACTCCTTTGGTGCTGCATCATATAAACACAGTGCCAGATGAGTGCCATGATGCTGTGCACCATGTGGCATAGCATATGACATCATGCCGCCATCAAGGTGAAGTCAGGGCGTGTGTGATGTGGATGCCATGCCCTGACTCTGCCCCCAGGACAGCCTTAATGGCCAGTTTGCACAGCCCCATAATCACTCTTTGGCCACCAAATGTTGAGTCACATGCATCAGATATTATTCTAAAACTTATCACACTTATTCCTTATGATTTAATTCTGCAAACAAAAAGTTATATCCCCTCCTTTGGTGTGTATGTGAGACAAATCTCAATTTAGAGCCTGATCAAATTAAATACACCAAATTGGTGTATTTCACCAAATTGTGAAAATGCACTGTTTTCTGAAGCACCACATCAAAGTCCAAACTCAATTTGGGGGCCGTTGTTGTTGTCAGCTGCCCTTGAGTTGGTTCACTCATGGAGACCCTGTGGATGAGACATCCCCAAGAATCACTATCTTCCACTGCCTTGCCCAGATCCTGCAAACCCATGTGAAATAAAGCCCATAACCCTCCTAATCAAGTCTATTCATCTGTGATCTTCCTCTCTTTTTTCTACCCTCTACCTTTCCTAGCATTATTCGTTTTTCTAGTGATCTGTGCCTTTTCATTATATGGCCAAAGTATGATAGTCTCAACTTGATAACCTTTGCTTCCAAGAAGAGCCCTGGTCTGATCTGTTCAAGAACCCATTTGTTTGCCTTCTTGACCTTGGTACAGATTTCTCTTTAGGACTATCAGATGTAGGGGCACCCCCATGTCTTTGATTGCATTCCATTGCCATACACATACCTTATTATCCACCACATATGGTTGAGGTGGACATGGAATAGCTCCCCCATCACACAAAGAGGATCCAGTACTGACGTAAAATTATCAAATAACAGTATACAGCCCATGAAAACATTTTGCAACAACACAGTAATATGCGCACACCAGTAAAACCACAAAGACCTCTAACTTGTTCATTGTTTTCAAAGTTGTCCATCACATGCAGGATTGATAACAATATTTAAGCAAATAAGAAGAAATGTTACAAACATTCTTGATGGCAATTGCTTTCTCCCACTTTAATTCCTCAGCAACTAGCAATATTCACTAGAATGCAAGAATCATAGAATCATAGAGTTGGAATAGACCACAAGGGCCATCCAGTCCAATCCCCTACCATGCAGGAAATCTAAATCAAAGTATCCCTGACAGATGGCCATCCAGCCTCTGTTTAAAAACCTCTAAGGAAGGAGATTCCACTACACTCTGAGGGAGTGTGTTCCACTGTCGAACAGCCCTTACTCTCAGGAAGTTCCTCCTAATGTTGAGGTGGAATCTCTTTTCCTGTAGCTTGCATCCATTGCACTGGGTCCTGTTCTCTGGAGCAGCAGAAAACAAGCTCGCTCCCTCCTCAATATGACATACCTTCAAGTATTTAAACAGGGCTATCATATCACATCTTAGCCTTCCCTTCTCAAGGCTAAACATCCCCAGCTCCCTAAGTTGTTCCTCATAGGACATGGTTTCCAGATGCTTCACCATTTTTGTCACCCTCCTTTGAACACGCTAGAGTTTCTCAACATCCTTTTAAAATTGTGGTGCCCAGAACTGGACACAATATTCCAAGTGGGGCCTGAGCAGAGCAGAATAGAGTGGTACTATTAGTTCCCTTGATCTAGACACTATGGTCCGGAACAAACGGGCCTTTGCGGCACCCTCATCACATGCGAGGGTTGCCTGGTGGGCGGAGTGCCAACACCCCAGGCAACCCTCGCATGTGATGAGGGCATCACAGCTGCAGTGCACCCACCAGATGTGGCACGTAACAGTGACATTGCAGCTGTGCCATTTCCAAATGGGGCAGCACAGCTGTGACGTTACCACACTGGCACTGGCACTTTGCAGTGTCACAGCAGCACCACAAAAAGGAGCCACTTCTGGACGCTCCTTTTTTGCTCCACAGCAGCACCATGCAATTTGGTTGATACAGCGCTTCGGTGGAGCAAAGAGAGGTGCTGGGGAGGCACCTCTTTCTGGTGGTATGTACCCCACCAATACCTCTATTGATGCAGCCTAAAATCGCATTGGCCTTGTTAGCTGCTGCATCGCACTGTTGACTCATGTTCAATTTGTGATCTACATGGACTCCCAGATCCATTTCACACGTAGTTTCATTCAGCCGGGTGTCACCTATCCTATATCTGTTCATTTCATTTTTCCACCCTAAGTGCAGTACCTTACATTTCTCTGTGTTGAAATTCATTTTGTTAGTTTTGGCCCAGCTTTCTAATCTATTCAGGTCATTTTGAATTTTGATCCTGTCCTCTGGGGTATTAGCTACTCCTCCTAATTTGGTGTCATCTGCAAATTTGATAAGTACTGTATACCCCCAATTCTGTCATCCAAGTCATTGATAAAGATGTTGAACAGCACTGGGCCAAGGACAGAACCCTCTGGAACCCCACTGGTCACTTCTCTCCAGGATGAAAAGGAGCCATTATTGAGCACCCCTTTGGTTCGGCCAGTCAACCAGTTACAAATCCATGTAACAGTTACCTTATCTAGCCCACATTTCACTAGCTTATTTGCAAGAATGTCATGGGGAACCCTGTCAAAAGCCTTACTGAAATCAAGTTATACTATAGCCACAGCATTCCCTTCATTTTACAAACTGGTAAATATGCTTTCTAGATGTTCACAGACTCTCTTTTTAATGATCTGCTCTAGAATCTTTCCTGGTACTGATGTCAGACTAACTGGATGATAATTGTTGGGATCCTCTTTTTTCCCCTTTTTGAAGATGGGGACAATGTTTGCCCTCCTCCAGTCTGCTGGGATTTCTCCTGTTCTCCAGGAGTTCTCAAAGATTATTGCCAATGGTTCTGATATTACATTTGCCAGTTCTTTTAATACTCTTGGATGTAGTTCATCTGGTCCTGGAAATTTATATTCATTTAGATTAACAAGGTATTCATGTACTATCTCTTTACTTAGTCTGTGCTGAAATTTCTCCATTCTATCCTCTGCTCCATTATCCTCAGGTTGAGCACCCTTTTCCTTTTCTGAGAAGACTGAGGCAAAGAAGGTGTTGAGTAATTTTGTCTTTTCTCTATCCCCTGTTAGCATTTTCCCATCTTCTCCAGGCAGTGACCCTACCAATTCCTTCTTCCTTTTGCTGCAGACATATCCAAAAAAGCCCTTTTTGTTGTTCTTAACCCTCCTAGCAAGCCTGAGTTCATTCTGTGCTTTAGCTTTTCTGACTTTACTCCTACATGTGCTTGCTATTTGTTTGAATTCCTCTTTGGTGATTTCCCTGTTTTTCCATTTCTTATACATGTTCCATTTAAGACTTAGCTCAGTGGAAAGTTCTTTAGTCATCCATCCTGGTTTCTTGAGACATCCCCTATTTCTCTTTCTCACTGGAACTGTTTGAAATTGTGCCTTCAGTATCTACCTTTTGAGAAACTCCCATCCATCCTGAACTCCCTTCTCTTTTAGTATTTCTGACCTCGGGATCACCCTCAATACTTCTATTACTGAAATCCACTCTCCCAAAGTCTAGAATGTCAGGGATGATGGGAGTTGTAGCTTTTCACCTCTGGCTCGAACTCACCACCTGGTTGTGCACCGCGCTGACCAGTTTTGGCCAGTGGTTATAGCTTAGCAAGAGTTACAGAGAATAGGCTGAAGACCCTGACAAACTCTCCAAGCCTTCTCACTCTTGCTTCCACAGAAGTCTTCACCCTTCTTCAGGATCCAGCTGGCTCTTGTAGCTTCACCCAAGACACCAGACAACTCAGTAGTCTTAAATAAAAGATCTACTTTATTCTACTATATACAGCTCCAAAACTATCCAACACAACAATACTCAACTCCTCACTCTACTACAACCCACAAAATACATTGGGATGCATAGTCATTATTATAGTCAATGCATGGTACCACCCACTGTTGTCTGTTTCCACCCAGTAGGCGTGTACATCATTCTCATTGGTTCTCTTGTTTCATCCTACAATTAATGATTTCATCATCTCAGCCTTGACCACTTAACAATTGTCAGGTGTGTCCAATTATTCACTTTACATTTCTTGTCCTTGGCAGTTAGGACTTGTTAATTGTATTACCATTTACACCTGTGTGGTTCTCAATTGGCTTCTGCTGAGTCATCCTGACTCTCACATACATGTTTTATTTCATTTACTGTTTATCCCATGTTGCTTTTTCCTTAACATAGAATACATGTCTGACTATGCCTGGCTTCTCCTTTCCACTGTATAACAAACTCCGGGAGAACATGATAACTCCCACCTAAGGATCCCACCACTTGCACTCCATTAACTAGGTCATCTGTATTGGTTAGGATCAGATCTAAAACAGCTGATCCCCTCTTCCACCTTTTGAACAAGACCAGTGAGAAATTTGCTAGACATTGAGGATTTGGATGAGTTTGACTTCCAGCAAATATCAGGATAGTTGAATTCACCCATCACTACTACATCTCTCCTTTCTGAGTGTGTGGTCATCTGTTTTAGAAAGGCATCATCCAATTCCTCCATCTGACTTGGGGGTCTGTAGTAGATTCCCACAATAACATCCCTGTTGTTTCCCTCCCCTTTAATTTTTATCCAGATGCTCTCCATCTGGCTTCCAGGATTGATGTCCTGGATCTCTTCACTGGTGTAAATGTCCCTGACGAAGGCTATTCCTCCTCCTTTCCTGTTTGCCTGTTTCTCTTGAAAAGGCTATACCCCTCTATTTCTACATTCCAATCATGAGACTCATCCCACCAGGTTTCAGTGATGCCTATTATTTGCTTTGTTGTGCTAGAAGTTCAAGTTCATCTTGCTTATTTCCCATGCTCTGTGCAGTAGTGTAGAAACATCGCAGACCACAAATCCTCTTGACTTGCTGCCTGTGCAAGATTTTTTGCCTCCCAATACTGGGTCCTTGCACTATTTGTCTTGCTCCCTCTATGTCAGTTTGACTATTTTCTCCAGCCCTTTTGCCTTCCAAAAGACTGTCTCCCTCCCCCACATAACTCAGTTTAAAGTCCTCCTGATCAAATTTTTCAGACTATTGGCAAAAATGTTTTTGCCAACTGGCGTAAGATGCAACCCATCACTTGCCAGAAGTCCCTCTTCATGGAACCGCAGACCATGATCCCTTTTCATGGAACCTCAGACCATGATCCAAAAATCCAAATCGTTCTTGGCAGCACCATCTGAGGAGCCAGTTATTCACCTCTGCTATTTTTCTCTCCCTTCCTGGACCATGCCCTTCGACTGGGAGAAGAGATGAGATGACAACCTGTGCATCCATCTCTTTCAACTTCTTACCCAAAGCCTCATAATCCCTTATGATATTCTGAAGGCTGTGCCTTGCAGTATCATTGGTTCCCACATTAACCAAAAGAAAGGGGTAATGGTCAGTAGGCTTGACAGGTCTGGACAGGAACTATCTACTATGTATGTGAAGTGACCTCCTCCTCCCCAGCAACTTCCTCTATGTGTTTCCCATCCAGGACTGTCTGGTCCATTCTGGTCAGGAAAACCTCTTGCTCCCTATGATGCTGAAGTGTAGCTACTTGCACCTCCAGCTGCTGTACTTTCTCTTCTAAGAGGGCTACCAACTTGCACTTAGTGTGTAGGCAGGAAGACAAACATCCACAAGTGTTGCAGGTGACTGCAGCAGCTCCCTCTGGGTCCATACTGAAAAGTGTTAAGTAGGCACTGAACAATACTGTGGGCTTCCCCTGTTAAAGACCATTGCAAAGAACCCCTGTGGGCCTGGCATTTGTCCCAAACTCTATTAGCAAGCTCAGTCAACTGGAACTCTAGTTATGTACAGAGCTCCTGGCTACTAGCTCCTTTCAGAGGCAAGTCTCTGACTCACTTCTTCTGAGTAAGTCCCCACAAGCCCCTTAAGGGAGTAGTGAAAAGTAAAGTGTAAAATTGAAGGAGATGTTTTCCAACACTTTGTCCAGGTGACCTTCTCCTCTGTACTCCAAACCCTCCTTGAATATAAAAATAAAAATGAATGTGAAAAGAAAAGAAAAGAAAAATGGCACATGCCTCTGCCACCACTTCTGTAGAATGAGTCTTCTAGCTCCTCCTCCTCTCAGTGACCAAATAAATGGCTCACACTTTTAAAATTTTAGGCTCTTACCCAAGCAAAGTGGACACAGAAACCCAACAACAATCTCCACATCTAACATTTTCTGCATGCTAGCTCTAAATATGCAGCTCTAATGCTAGCTCTAAATATGCAGAGGTGTGGTAAGTGTAATCTATTGGCAGCATGCCACCCTCTAAAAATGCTATTTTGAGCCCCCACTGACCCCATTTACCCCAACTGAGGTATTTCAAGGTAATGAGAGGGACTAATATATTACTCCAAGCCCTAGAAGTTGCCTTCTAGCCTTCACTGTGAGTAGCCACTAGCAAACCTTCCTTCACAAACCATTCATGCCAGATATTCTAATTCATGATCCATGTGAAGATACATTCATTGTTTTTTAAAGTAGCACTTCTCTGCAATAAATATTCTACTTGGTATACTTGCCATGACACTTGAACTGAACTGATTCTGGTAGATTCCTCCCCATAAATTACAGATGTAAAGGCTCAGGTGTTCAGCCATTATACATTTTGTGACCATTTTAAGACTGAAGACATTACTTACTTTTAGAAGTAGCCCTTCTTCCCTCTTCCTGCTTCTTTAGATGTAATTTGATCTGACGTCTAAAATATCCCTCGTAGTTTCTAGCTACTTTAGGTTAAGTAAAAATTAAAAGTAGAAGCAAGATATGTACAGACACAAAATTATACTACAGTTCTATGGTAGTTCAGTCATTTCAGTTTACTCTTCTGGGAGAGAAATGATGATGTGACATTTTAAAGCGACTTATTAACAATTCAGCTCTATCACTTTAACCAGAATTACCCCAAATCTACTAAAAATGAATGTAACTCAAGGAAATAAGAGCATTTGGATGGCTGATAATTGGATTTAAAAGTGTTTCATTGGGTCACTTCACTCTGACCTAGGCCTACAACGAATTTATCTGATTATTAATGACTCATTGCACTGTCTAATGATTAGTTTTATATGTGAAGTACAGCGCTAGTCTTGTGTTAGAGTTTGGTGTCCATTGAGTAAAAAATAATAATTCCTTGTTGGCTGATTACACAAGCATAGTGGGACACTGATATTTTACACTCCTGTTTACATCCAATTTGATTTCTCATTACTAGATCACTAGAAGCTCAAAGCACAAGCAGCAGCCTGAATCCTATTTTTAATTCCAAGCCAAGTAGACCCAGTGAAACTATAGAATACATAAATTAATACAATAGCACTTCTGATACTAATGGGCAGGGGAGTCTAATATAAACTTTAGTAGTAATAATAATAATAATAATAATAATAATAATAATAATAATAATAATAATAATTTATTTTTATCCCGCCCTTCTGCGAAGTGCAATCGGGGCGGTTTACAGCCCATGTAGCCCCCACAAATTAATGCTAGATTTGTTTTTCCTTTTAGTTTCAAAGGAGGTAAAGTTCAAAAAAGTAGTCTAATAACTTTTGATAGAGGGAACAGATGTTACAAAAGAAGACGGGATCGCTGTCTGAAAGCTATCCCGTCTTCAGTTCCCTCTGTTTCTCAGGATGGCTTGGAGAGCAGACTGACCATTCCACAGAACCTCACTCTGCTCCTTTGCAATGCCAGGTCCGTAAAAAACAAGACCCATATCATCCAGGACCTCCTCCTGGATGAAGATGCCGACCTGGCTTGCTTCACAGAGACCTGGCTGGGAGAGGATAGCACTGCCATATGGGCGCAGGCCCTCCCAGCTGGGTACTCTGTCAGTGAGCAGGTGAGGGGAAGTGGGCGGGGGGGCGGAGTGGCTCTAGTCTATAAGAACCATCTGACCTTGGCCAGGATACCTGTCCATTTCGAGTGTATGTACCTTAGCCTGAAGACCAGGGATAGTTTGGGGATTTTGCTAGTCTACCGGCCACCCCGTTGTCTGGCAGACTCCCTGACCGAGCTGACACAGCTGGTCTCTGAGCTGTTGTTGGAGACCCCCAGACTCTTAGTTTTGGGGGACTTTAACATTCCGCTCGAGACCAGTTTAACAGGTGCGGCTCGGGAGTTCATGGAGACCATGACAAACATGGGCCTATCCCAATTGGTCAAAGGGCCCACACATTGTGCAGGTCATACACTCGATGCGGTCTTCAGTACGGAAGAGGAATATCCGTGGGCGGAGGTGGTAAGTACCTCCGCATTGTCATGGACGGATCATTTCCTGGTCAAGATGAAACTTAGAGCCAATATCTGCCCCACCGGGGGTGGCGGACCCATTAGAATGGTCCGCCCTCGAAGGCTGATGGAGCCCATTGGATTCCAGACAGCCTTAGAGGGTTTAATGGTTGGGAATGCCGGTGATCCGGTCGATGCTCTGGTCAATACCTGGAACACCGATCTTACCAGGGCTATCGACATGATCGCTCCCAAGCGCCCTTGCCATCCCGCCCCAAATCGGAGGCCCTGGTTCACACCAGAGCTGAGGAAGATGAAGCGGTTTGGACGACGGCTAGAGCGCAGGTGGCGGAAGACTCGACTCTTATCCGACAGAACTCGCCATAGGAACTTCCTTTGTTCCTATCGGGAGGCAATACGTGCAGCGAAGAGAGCCTTCTCCTCTGCACGTATTGCGTCTGCAGAGTCCCGTCCAGCAGAGCTGTTTAAGGTGGTGAGGGAAATGACGCAGGTGACCCCTGCGCCAAATCCCTTACTTAACCCGACGACGGCCTGCTGTGACGCGTTTAACAACTTCTTTGCAGACAAAATCTCTCAGATAAGAGCCGACTTAGATGCCACCATTGAAACAGAGTCGACAGGCGAGGCGTCCAGTGACTCCGCCGATGTAGTCATACTGGATCAGCTCCAATCTGTGAGTACTGAGGACATGGACAAGCTGCTTGGTAAGGTGAGGAAGACAACTTGCCATCTTGACCCTTGCCCATCATGGCTGGCCGTCCAGGGGGGGGATGCATTGATGAGATTCCTCACGGATATCATCGGTGCATCCTTCAGGGAAGAACATGTTCCATCTTGTTTAAAGGAAGCGGCGGTTAGGCCGCTCCTGAAAAAACCTTCCCTGGACCCCCTGGATATGAGGAATTATAGGCCGGTGTCATTGCTGCCATTTTTGAGCAAGGTGATCGAGAGGGCAGTTGCCCTTCAGCTCCAAGCTGTCTTGGATGAAGCCGATTATCTAGACCCATTTCAAACTGGCTTTAGGACAGGCTTTGGGGTTGAGACTGCCATGGTTGCCTTGACCGACGATCTGCGTCTGAGCATTGACAGGGGGAGTGTGACCCTGTTGGTGCTCTTAGACCTCTCAGCGGCTTTTGATACTATAGATCACGGCATCCTCTTGGACCGCCTGAAGGGGTTAGGTATTGGGGGCACTGCTTTGCAGTGGTTCCGGTCCTTCCTCTCGGGCAGGTCTCAGAGGGTGCTACTCTGGGACTGTAGCTCCAGTAAGAGGTACCTCACTTGTGGGGTTCCTCAGGGGGCTATTTTGTCCCCGATGTTATTTAACATCTATATGAAGCCGCTGGGTGAGATAATACGGAGTTATGGTGCTGGGTGTTATCAGTACGCTGATGACACCCAAATCTATTTCTCCGTATCTCGTTCGTCGGCCTCGAATTCCGATGGCATCTCTTCTCTCAATGAATGTCTTCAGGCGGTAATGGGCTGGATGAGGAAAAACAGATTGAAACTGAATCCAGACAAGACGGAGGTGCTCATGGTAGCGGCCCCGAAACCAAGAATTGGGTTGCAACCTCCAGTCCTGGATGGGGTCACACTCTCCTCCAGCGACTGTGTTCGCAGTCTGGGGGTGCTCCTTGACTCATCACTCCTGATGACAAATCAGGTAAATGCGACGGTCAGGAGTGCCTGTTATCAGCTTCGGCTGATACGCCAGCTGCGCCCTTTTCTGGAAGTAAGGGATCTCGAGACGGTTGTGCACGCGCTGGTAACCTCACGCCTTGACTTCTGTAATGCACTCTACATGGGGCTACCCCTGTGCTTGACTCGGAAATTACAGCTGGTTCAAAACATGGCAGCCAGGCTTGTGTCAGGTACATCTAGGAGGGACCACATTACTCCGGTTTTGAGGTCCCTCCACTGGCTGCCTATCAGCTTCCGGGCCCAGTACAAGGTGTTGGTTATCACCTTTAAAGCCCTAAATGGCTTGGGTCCAAACTATCTTAAAGACCGCCTCCTCCCGTACAATCCTCCCCACGCTCTCCGGTCCTCTGGGAGGAACTTACTACAGCCTCTAAAATCTAGGTTTGCGGCAACCTCCCAGAGGGCGTTCTCTGCTGTCGCCCCCAAACTCTGGAACGACCTGCCGGATGAGATCCGTCAGATAACATAATTAGACAGCTTTAAAAAAGCGGTCAAGACGGATCTCTTCCGGCAGGCCTTTCCAGATTAACCATCCCGGTCCAGGTTCCCAGGTTCCCTGATTCCCTCATTGCTCCCGTGGCCCCATCTTAGTGATGGTTGAGGATCAACAGAGGGATATTAGGGTTTTTAGTTTTAACTGCTGGTTTTATGCTTGTATTGTGTTTTTAATATGTTATACTGTTTAATACTGTCTTAAGGGGGGGAGGGATAAAGTGTTTTTAATTGTCATATTTTATATTTTACTGTTGTTAACCGCCCGGATTGGTTTGCCAGAGGGCGGTATACAAATAAATATTATTATTATTATTATTATTATTATTATTATTATTATTACAGATTGAACTTAAAAATAAATAAATAAAACATGTGCCTTCAAGTGACCTGTTGACTTATGGCAATGATGTCCTTAGGCGAGAAATACTCAGAGGTGTTTTGTCATTGCCTTGTTCTGAAATACAGCCTAGAGCACCTAGTATTCCTTGGTGCTCACCATCCAAGTACCAAGCAGGCCTGACCCCGCTTAGCTTCTAAAATCAGATGGGTTTGGGTGCCTTCAGGGTATTTAGGCACTTTAGGCCCTAACGTAATAGTTGAATTTACATCACAGTGCTGGTTCGACTCTGACTTGGTAGCCGAAAGTTCCAAACCAAATAAGCAATTAAAACAACATTATACATGATTCTTACAAAAATACACAGTTGAAGCAATTGAGCAACAAAAGGCATTGCCGATACAAACAAATTCATCAATACGGAGCAAGTACTTTTTCCAAACTCACCAATAAGAGGCGAGCACTGTTCCCAAATATCACACTTGTTCTTTTTATCTTATTTTGGTTTTTGTACTGTCATTCCATCAGAAGTACATGTCAAGATGTTTTGGAACATTGCTCAGAATGTTTTGTACAAGCTTAACTTGAAATAGCACGGAAATCACAACATTTTCTGTAAGCAATTTTCTAAGCAAACTGTTTTCGGGGCTCAACAGACTGGCGAAAAGTGTTGGCCTGTAGGTGCGGTGCAGACTGAGCATCCGTATGCTCCGAGCCCTCACCATGCTGCCCGGGTGCCATCTTGGCACATGCCTGTCTACATGGCGTGTGCCATGATTGTGCACGTCATGCACAGCATTTAAATGGAGCTGCACAGAAGAGGCATCATCATGGCGCGCTGGCGTGCCTATGGTGCCCAATCCAGGAAGCTACCTAAAGCAGCTTCTTTTTGCTCCATACAGGGGGCGGATCGGTGCCACTGCGTGTGGCTACTGCAGCACAAATCCAGGGCTAAAAGGGGCAGCTACATGTTGCCCATCTGTAGAACCCCTTCCTCAACATAGTTCTGCCTTATTTAGGTTTTATGGTTTGCTGACTAACACATTAAATAACAAGACCAGACACAGAGAACTGGGTTATAAAATGACAACTTTATTAAAATTCAACCTATTTAACTTTATTTCTTGAGAACTGCAAGCCCAGGGGGAGGAACTTTGTGTAGGAACAGCTGGCGGATGGTCTGCTCCAAGACCAATTCCCCAGCTTCCAAAAAGGGCGAAAACACCTGCACCCCAAGGGCAAACCATACTTTGGGTTGCTCCCTGGTTGGCCCTCATCCGGAAGGCCAGCCCAAGACTTCATCACTTAACTCTCAAGACTTCAGTGAGGATTTGAATCTCAAGCCTGCCCCAAGGCAAGTCTCTTTCCCTTCGTGTTTAGCCTCAAGACATAAACCTCCATTCCAGAGACTCATCTTCCTCCTTCTTCCTGCACCAGCTCTTTTGAACTGACAGGGAGGCAAGGGCGGGAGAGCCTTAAACAGGCTTAGCCCCACCCCCTCCCTGTCTAACGGCCACACAAAGCATGCCGTTTTTATTTAAATCTTCTAGTCTCTCCAATGAGAGGCCATCAAAACCTTCTCGCTGGGCCAAGGGGCCCCCAGAACCATTCTTTTGACTTCTCTTCTTCAAGAACTATTGGATTCCTTCTTATAATAGCTATCTCTCTGAATGATGAAATAATTTAACAAAAGTGTTGACTTAACAATACTTACATTGTTGTTCAACCTTGACTCATGGCAACCCATGAGTTGTGATCATCAGCTGTGATCGCTGGAATAGCGGTATAGAAATAAAAATTTATTATTATTATTATTATTATTATTATTATTATTATTACCCTGTGAATGTGACATCTCCAAGCCCCTCTACCTTCTACCTGTCTGCTCAGGTCAGTTTTAGATTACCACAAGTTATATTACCATTATAATTACCAAGTTACCACTGATTCAGTGGCTCATCTCAAATTGACCAATGGGTTCAAACTTATATACTTGGTATACTTGCCATGACACTTGAACTGTTATACTGTCTAAAGTCACCACTTATACTATGTTACCATTATGATTACCAAGTTACCATTAATTCAGTGGTTCAACTCAAGCTAAATAATGTATTGAAACTACAGGAAAAGAGATTCTATCTAAATATTAGGCAGAACTTCCTGATGGTAAAAGCTGTTCAACAATGGAATACACTGCCTTAGAATGTAGTTGAGTCTCCTTCTTTGGAGGTTTTAAAACAGATGTTGGATGGCCATCTGTTGGGAGTGCATTGATTCTGTATTCCGGTATGTCAGGGGATTGGACTGGATGGCCCTTGTGGTCTCTTCCAATTCTATAATTCAATTCTTGAAACCAGAGTTGAATTCCCTGCTCAGCCATGAAAATCCACTGGGTGATGTTCAGTGAGTCACACACTCTCAACCCCAGAAAACTGCATGGTAGGTTAACCTTAGGTGTGCCATAAGTCAGAAATGACTTAAAAGCACACAACAACAACAACAACAACAACAACAACAACAACAACAACAAATTTATCTCTAGGTTGATACACGTGATATGAAAGATCTGAGTACAGTATATTTTATAACAAAAAGTACCCCAAAGAAGTAATGTGAGTGACTTGAATGAGTGAATGCGCTAACAGAGCTAACATTATAGAGAGAACCTTATGTGATCTCTAATATCAGGTTTTACACATTCAAGTACTGATCCTCAAATGTAACAAAACTGAATAATGGCTGTGCGTGTGTAAACAAGGCTTAACTCTAGCATTTGTACTGGTTGCAAAACTGCAGCTCCAAGCTTCTACTTTGCTATTGCTCTCTCTCTCTCTCTCAACCTGTAAATTGGTAAATATTTGATAATTATGGTCTTGTCTGCACAGACCAAATAAAATGGTCTCCCCCAAATATAAATTCATCACTACAGTTCTATGTAGATTTTTTTTTACAAATGGGAGAAATTAGATGATATCTCAGTAAAGCTAATTAAAAATGTTTTAAATTGAACACCATACAGAAGGCAAAAGAATTTTGGAAGACATATAGAAAACAAATAGAGAGCAGATAAAATAGGGAAAATAGTGAAAACAAACAGACCAAGAACAAAGAAGAGGAGGAGGAGAAACAAAAAGAACAGGACAGAAACAGCAAAGAAAAGAATTAAAACAAACCAAGTGGAAGAACAAAAACAATGTGCAGGAGGAGACAGATTATCAGAAAAAGAAGGAAAAGATGGTGATACAGAAAGAGAAGAGGAAGACATATCCAAAGATGAAGAAGAAAACATAGACAAAGAAAGAAAGCAGAACTGCAATTAAGGTATAGAGATACTATTTGTAAAAGTGATCAGAATACAATGAACTAGACAAAAATTAATATGTTACCATTCTATCATGGAACGTAAAATGCTTAAATATACCACAAAAAAGGAGAAAAATCTTTCATTACATAGGGAAATTTAGACAAGATATAATTTGTCTACAGGAAACGCACATTAAGAGAAAAGATAACAGATTGTTAAAAAACATAAAATTAGGAAATGAATTTATATATCTTCAGAAAAGGGGAAAAAAGACTGCTTATATATGTCTCCACAAGATTTCAAGCTATGGAAATATTCAATGATATAAATGGTCATTACATTGGAATAGAAGTAATTATACAAAATCAAAAAACATTATTGGTAGGAGTGTATGCTCTGCAGGACAGCAAAGAGAAATTCTATCAAAAGGTGATTAACAGAGTGCAGGAGTACGATTATGACTCTATAATTACGGTAGGAGACTAGAAGGGTGTTACAGAGCCAAAGATGGGCAGATCATCAATAAAATAGGCAAAGAAAAAAACAAGGTAAATTACTAAGATCTTTCTTTAAGCTGCTGGACAACTTTGAGCTAATAGACACCTGGAAACATTTGTCTGGGAAGATGAAGGACTACACCTTTTATTCTGAAAGTCATAAATCATATTCAAGAATTGATTTTTTTTTAAAAAAAACATCTAGATCAATTTGCCCTAAAATCATAAAAATGGACATACAGTCCACCCTTCCTTTAAGCAAGGGATCCATTCTGCACCCCCCATGTAAAGGGAATTCCGCATATGATCGAGCCCCATTCATTTAAATAGGGCTTGTGCATGCATCACAGGTGCACCATTGGTGTGCACACCATTACCCCTTATGGGGCATGCTGCCCCTTTTCCCAAACGCAGCGTTCAGCGTATGCTGAAAGCCACAGAAGACAACTTAGAAACTCATCAGACCATAAACCAGTATTGTTAACGTTTAAGAATGATAAGTAAGAATTCACCTGGAGTCTGCAGAAATAATTGAAAAGAAAACACTGAAAACACTGAAATACTATTTTGAGGAGAACTTGTAAAAAGGATTTTACATGGGAGGCCTCGAAAGCTGTGATGAGAGGTTTTTTCATACAACAGAGCTGTGAAATGAAAAGAAAATATAAAGAAAACATTCAAAAAATTACAGCAGATATTGGAAAGAAAGAGTAAGAATTGAAAAAGGAATTATCTAACTCAAAGATATCTAAAGAAGTTAAATTACTACAGAGTCAACTTTCAATAAATATAGTGGAGGAAGTTGGAAAAAAATGTGTTAAACAAAATTACTTCCAGAATGCCAACGAGGCAAGGAAATGGCTTACTGATAAGCTTTAAAAAGAGAAGGGAAAAAATGATAAATGTAAAGATTTTAAAAAATCAAAACATATATACAGATCAAGGAAAAATGAAGAATGCATTCTATATGTTTTACAAGAAATTATACAAAGAGAACAAGAACAAAACAGAGGAATTATATGGATACATTCAAAGCATGGATACTCTAAAAATAAAGGAAGAACAAAGGAAGATTCTAAATACCCCCAATTTCAACAACTGAAGTTATAGAGGTGATAAAAGGCAGTAAGAATGATAAAATAGCAGGTCCAGATGGTTTTACTACACATTATTATAAAACACTACAAGAAGAGCTGAAAGAACAATTGAAGAACCTTATGAACAATTTAAAAGAAGACATATTTCCACCAACATGAAGGGAAGCAGTTATTGTATTAATATCAAAAGAGGATAGAGATCACTTACAAATCAAAAACTGTAGACCGATCTCATTGTTGAACAATGACTATAAACTTTTTGTTTATATTCTTGCAGAAAGATTGGCCAGTGTGGATTTCTACCAAACAGATATCTAATAAAATCATCATCATCATCATCATCATCATCATCATCATCAAACAGGTATCTGAAAGATAATATTAGACTACTGGACTTAATAGAGTATCATGAATCCCACAAGGAGAAAAAATTAGCTTTGGTTTTCTGGACATTGGGATGGCCTTCGACAATGTGAACTGACACCTAATGAGAGCAGTTCTGAGTTAAATGGAAGTGAGAGATAGATTTATCAATTGGATTAAGGCAGTTTATGATGACCAGAATGCATGGATAATTATTAACGGAGAGAGAACCAAAAAGAAAAAGATAACTAAGGGGACCAGGCAGGGCAGCCCACTCTCTCCCTTATTATTCTTAATAGTAATGGAGGTTCACTATAAGGAGGAACTACAATATCAAGGGAATAAAAATAAAGAGAACAGATTTAAAACATGAGCTTTTGCAGATGATTTGATGATAACTCTAAGAGACATATTGAATGATATTAATGAATTAATGAAAACTTTAGAAAAATTTGGGGAAATATCAGGATTAAATATAAACAAAGAAAAAAGAACTATGGCGGGATACAGACGGGCAGGGGAAGACGTCTTGGAGGTGTATTCTGCTGAATACGGAGCCTCCAGACCGCCCGCCCCGGGGCCGTGGCTCAGGTGTATGGGGCTTCAACATGGGGGGCAGTGAAGACGCCTCACCTGGGGCTGTTTCTGACCCGCAGTTTCCATACCGCCGCCTCGGAGGACACTGCAAAGAGAGAGGCAGCTTCCTCACAGGCGGCCAAAAACGGGGCTTTTTTTTCTTTTATATAGAAAAGAAGTGGGGAAAAGCAGCACCTTTTTAATGCCGCTTCTTCCCGCTTGGGGAGTGCGGGCGGCATGTTCATGGCGGCATTCAGGTAAGGGCCGTCTGAAGGCTATACCTTCATGACGTCATAAATAAATAATAAATAAAGTTTTTATTTATATCCCGCACCTTCCTGCGATCAGGGCGGCTTACAACAGGGTTAAAATGACAATACATGCAATACATAAAGATTAAAATACAAATATATCAAACCATCCAATAAAAATAACAAGCAAAAAAGCCCCATAGCCCAACCTCTTGGCCACGGAAGAGGAGGGAGGCCCACAGGATTTTAATCGGGGAATGCCTGTTGGAACAGGAAGGTTTTCAGGTCCTTCCTGAATTGGGCCAGGGTGGTGGTCGAGCGGAGCTCAGTGGGCAGCGTGTTCCAAAGGACTGGGCAGCAGTGGAAAATGTCCTCCGTGTGGTGGAGGATAATCTAGCCCCAGGTACCTTCAGTAAATGCTGCCCAGATATTCTGAGGGTGTGAGGCGGAATGTACGGGGAGAGACGGTCCTTCAGGAATCCTGGGCCCAAGCCATTTAGGGCTTTATAGGTAATTACCAACGCCTTATATTGGGCCCGGAAGCGAATGGGCAGCCAATGGAGATCTCTCAGCACAGGAGTTATATGGCTGGCCCTGGAGACGCCAGTGACCAGCCTGGCTGCCATGTTCTGCACCATTTGAAGCTTC
>NC_056524.1:258116881-258186411 GCF_019175285.1 Sceloporus undulatus | reverse complement strand
TATAAACTTTTTGTTTATATTCTTGCAGAAAGATTGGCCAGTGTGGATTTCTACCAAACAGATATCTAATAAAATCATCATCATCATCATCATCATCATCATCATCATCAAACAGGTATCTGAAAGATAATATTAGACTACTGGACTTAATAGAGTATCATGAATCCCACAAGGAGAAAAAATTAGCTTTGGTTTTCTGGACATTGGGATGGCCTTCGACAATGTGAACTGACACCTAATGAGTGCAGTTCTGAGTTAAATGGAAGTGAGAGATAGATTTATCAATTGGATTAAGGCAGTTTATGGTGACCAGAATGCATGGATAATTATTAACAGGGAGAGAACCAAAAAGAAAAAGATAACTAAGGGGACCAGGCAGGGCAGCCCACTCTCTCCCCTATTATTCTTAATAGTAATGGAGGTTCACTATAAGGAGGAACTATAATATCAAGGGAATAAAAATAAAGGGAACAGATTTAAAACATGAGCTTTTGCAGATGATTTGATGATAACTCTAAGAGACATATTGAATGATATTAATGAATTAATGAAAGCTTTAGAAAAATTTGGGGAAATATCAGGATTAAATATAAACAAAGAAAAAAGAACTATGGCGGGATACAGACCGGCAGGGGAAGACGTCTTGGAGGTGTATTCTGCTGAATACGGAGCCTCCAGACCACCCGCCCCGGGGCTGTGGCTCAGGTGTATGGGGCTTCCACATGGGGGGCAGTGAAGACGCCTCACCTGGGGCTGTTTCTGACCCGCAGTTTCCATACCGCCGCCTCGGAGGACACTGCAAAGAGAGAGGCAGCTTCCTCACGGGCGGCCAAAAACAGGGCTTTTTTTTCTATAGAAAAGAAGCGGGGAAAAGCAGCACCTTTTTAATGCCGCTTCTTCCCGCTTGGGGAGTGCGGGCGGCGTGTTCATGGCGGCATTCAGGTAAGGGCCGTCTGAAGGCTATACCTTCATGATGTCATAAATAAATAATAAATAAAGTTTTTATTTCTATCCCGCACCTTCCTGCGATCAGGGCGGCTTACAACAGGGTTAAAATGACAATACATGCAATACATAAAGATTAAAATACAAATATATCAATAACCCCGCGCCCCATGTCTCCGGATGATCTCTCCCAGCGGTTTCATGTAAATGTTAAAGAGCATGGGAGACAGAATGGCCCCTTGAGGGACCCCGGTTTTAAGGGGCCTCTCGTCGGAGCACACGTCTCCCAGCTGCACCATCTGGGACCTCCCAGAGAGGTAGGACCAGAACCACTGGAGCGCAGTGCCCCCGATTCCCACCTCTGCCAGGCGCCCCAGAAGGATACCATGGTCTATGGTATCGAAAGCCGCTGAGGTGTCCAAGAGCACCAACAGGGACACGCTTCCCCTGTCGATGCCCAGACGGAGATCATCGACCAAGGCGACCATGGCCGTCTCAACCCCGTAACCCGCCCGGAAGCCAGTTTGAAATGGGTCCAGATAATCCGTTTCATCCAAGACCGCCTGAAGCTGGATCGCAACCGCCCTCTCGATCACCTTACCCAAAAATGGCAGCAGCGAAACTGGCCAATAATTATTGTGTACCAGGGGGTCGAGGGAGGACTTTTTTAATATCAGTTTTACAGTGGCCAATTTTAATTCCAATGGAAATTGCCCTTCCCTCAAAGATGTGTTAATAATCCGGCGCAACAATAATGTTGCCGCCGGTCCCCCCTGGGCCGCTAGACACGAGGGACAGGGATCGAGAGAGCAGGTTGTTTTCCGAACACTTCCGACGATCTTGTCCACGTCCTCGGTACTCACCGACTCAAACTGATCATGAACACACCCCTTTTTGCCCATCTGTATCCCGCCACTATTAACAAAAAAAAAAAAAAAATCTGACAACTCAGGAAAATCAAACATTAAAAAAGAAATCAGGATTGAAAATAAATAAAAAGACAAATATCTGGGTATTGTAGTCACCAATAAAAATTCAGACCTATTTTCTAATAACAAAAACATGGAAAAGTATAAAGGAAGATTTGAAAAAATGGGTAAATTTAAAATGGTCAATGTTGGGCAGAATAGCTGCTGTCAAGATAAGCATACTCCTGAAGATGTTATTTTTGTTTCAGTGTTACCAGTGATTACAGGAGTGGCAAAGGAACATTGCAACATTTATCTGGGGCAGGAAGAAACCCAGGATAAAAGATCAAATATTTACGGGATGGAAAAGAAAGGGAGAGGGTTTACACTGCCAAATCTTAGACTGTACTATGAAGCAAATTGTTTGTTATGGTTAAAAGACTGGATGAACTAAAAAAATGAAGATTTGTTAAAACTAGAAGATCTGATATTTGGTTTACACGCCTTCTTCTTTTATAATAAAGAAAAAGTGAATCGTGATTTTAACAATCAAGACATAAGAAACTTGCTTTTGAGAATATGGAAAAAATACAACAACAAAAAAAAATCTGTTTGAAAATACCTTTATGGGCCTCAGCTCATGAAGCCCTATATAAAAATAATTTATTGTCAAAAAGGAAATGGATAACATATAAAAATAACTTGAAATACTAAAATGGAAGTTATAGAATTAAAACACAGGAAGAGTTGGAGCAGGAGGGAATTAACTGTGGCTGATTTTTATATAGACAGTTGTTTGCAGACTCCAAATAAGATGGACTGGAAGAATCTAAATCTGAACTGGAAGAAATAATTATGTCCCATAAAAAATCTTTACTTTCAAGAATATATAAACACATCCTGAGAGACTTCATGGAGACAGACATCATCAAGGACAACATGACTAAATGGGCACAAATTTTTGGCTACAGTTTTGATCTTGATTGGTGGGAAATTACATGGAAAAAGGGACCGAAATATACTCAAAAGCAAGATAATAAGGAAAGTATTATAAAGTTTATTATAGGTGGTATTTAACACCTGTGACATTGGGAAAAATATATGGGAATTCTGACCAAAAGTGCTGGAAATGTAATTCAAAAGGCTTGCTCTTTCACATGTGGTGGACGTCTGACAAAGTGAAGGGATATTGGGCTCAAATACACCATGAGATTGAGAAAATAATGCAAGAAAAATTGAATTTGGAGCCTGGAATTTTTTTGTTGACTATGAATTTGGAAACAAAATGATGGAAAATATTCTTTATTTTGGTCTCAATTGCAAGAATGGTGTATGCCAAGAATGGGAAAATAGCTTGTGCTCCAAGCATAGATGGCTGGGTATTTAAGGTGATGGATATATTACAAATGGTTAAGTTATGTAGAAAATTTAAAAGTCCAAAGAGAAATGGGAGAAACTTTTAGAATACCTCACACAGAAATGGGGAGAAACAGTTGTTATGGGAATAAAACTTTAAAAACTCACTGTTCACTCCAGATCTTCCCAGACATTATGGAGACCTGCATTCCAATACTGGGTGACTGTTAAAAATGCATCTCACCATGTTGGCTGCTGTGGCAGTGAGTCAATTGTAATTAGCTTACAGTTGCAAACCGCTTAAGACACTGTTAGTTCAGTATGAAGCGGTATATAAATGAAGCTGTTTGTTTTGTTCCTACTGAGACTACAACAAGGTGGCCAGAAATGTGATCAAACAGTATCCCAGCATTGGAACAGAGTGCCCCAAGTAGTGTGGGGGAGGTTGGGACAGATCTGAGGTCACGATACTCTGGGCTGCTCCCAGAGTATACTGGCCTTTGCAGACACCACCTATATCAGTGATGGCGAACCTTTTAGAGACCGAGTGCCCAAACTGCAACCCAAAACCCACTTATTTATGCCAAAGTGCTACGTTCCTCTAGCTTTCATGTAACGAACTCTGGCGAACACAATGACATACTTGCCCACAGAGAGGGCTCTGAGTGCCCTCTCTGGCACACGTGCGATGGGTTCACCACCACTGACCTATATTTTATTTGTCTATTTTATATTCTGCGAACTGGAATAAAAATATTAAATAACAGATTCACATAAAACAAAAACCAGAACTTCATACATGAAGATTTCCTATTGCTTAAAGAAGGGAAAACTGAAACAGAGTTGCCTGACTATCGTTTCATCCTAGAGCTGCATTTGTCAAGAAAGGCACAAAAAAAGAAGAATTACTGTTTCAATGTTCTTAGTACTGTATTGGCTTTGTAAAGCTGCTTGCCATAAACTATTCCTTCCAGATCTAGACTGACATCAATCTAATGAACTAATGTACAGATGCCATCTATAAATTGGTCACTGTTCATTCACATAAACCTTCTATACTAAAGCAACACTGCTATAACCACCAAGGTGATCTTCTAATAAAAATACTAAACAATCCTGTGGTTCACTTGAGATACACAGAAAAAAAATTGCACACTCTCAAAAGGGGAGGCATTCACCCACCTCCCTAAGGCCTTTTAATTAGGCTTTGCAAAATGGACTGAAGATTTCACCTTAGCTTCACTGCTGGGTCTCAGGTTAATTCCAGCTGGGTTCAAATGCAATTTGAAAATGTTATAAAGCTTTATTGCTTTCTCACAGCTGAACAACAAAATGAGCTAACTCATGGATTTTTTTTTTAAAAAAAAAGACATTAAAACTAGCTCCCAATTTTAGTAGGATAATCTCCTTCCTTACACTACTGTTCAACTGACTGATACTCCAAACTCGCATTTATTCTGGGCCATTCACTAGAAATGTTCCCTAAAATTATTCAGCTATGACAGAACTTTAAAATTGGTGCTCCACCAAATTGAATGTACTTGATCTACTGTGTATTGTGTCCAGCATCTGAACATTCTTCTTTCTTACCATGAGCAAAAGTCACTTACTTTCATGCTGGAGAAGAGTTCTACAAATACTGTGGAATGCTAAAAAGACAAATAAATGAGTCCAAATCAAGTCTGAACTCCCTAGAAGCCAAGGTAACTAAACAGAGACTGTTGTATTTGAAGTCGAAGGCTTTCATGACCAGAGTCCATAGTTTTCTGTGGGTTTTCCAGACTATGTAGATGCCAGCCACATATGTATGTAAAACATCAGAAATAAATTCTTCCACAACACATCCACATAATCTGGAAAACCCACAGAAAACTATGGACACTGGTCGTGAAAGCCTTCAACTTCATATACAGCAGTCTCTGTTTAGACATCTTGGCTACTAGGGAGTTCAGACTTGATTTTTTTTAAGACCCATTTATTTGTCTTTTTAGCAGTCCACAGTATTTGTAGAACTCTTCACTGTCCAGTTTTAACAGCCATACATAGATAATGGAAATATGGACAGTACAGTGCGCCCACGTTATATGCAGGCGCGCTATATGCAAACTTGAGCATATGTGCTCAAGCTGCGGGGAGCATGCAGGATGCAAGGAGTGGCACGTCCCATTCAAATGAATGGGGTGCATGCCCATGGCGCCCCGTGTGCTCCCGCACTGCCATGCGCACAAGCCCCCACATAAGGCAAGGGCCCACTGTACTAATCCAATGATGTATCTTGGCACTCCATGATCTTGTCTAGTTCTTTCATAGCTGCCCTTCGAAGTCTTAGCCCTCTGATTTCTTGACTGCAATTTCAAGTCTGATTGAGGTATAGTATGGAAAAACATGAACTATTTCAGTGGCTTCATTACCTACTTTTAAATTATATAAATCATCCGTGGTCATAATGTTTGTGTTGTTAATGTTCAGCTGTAAAAAGCTTTTGCACCTTCATACTTTATTTTCTTTATTAATTGTTCCAAGTCTTTGCTATTTTCTGCTAATAGTATGATGTCATCTGCATATCTTAAATTGTTGATAAAATCCATAGACATGGCCATGTTAGTTTAGAATATCAGCTTGCAATGGAATCGTGTAGCACCTTTGAGACTGAGGGAAACAAGGTGTAGCATAAGCTTGCATAGACTTGGTCTATTTCCACAGATGTATGCTGGCCAACAGTTCAGTCCATGCATCTGAGGATATAGACAAAATCTAGGAAAGCTTATGTTACAACCTTTTTCACTCATTTAGCCTCAAAATTCAGTGAGTTGCTCTCTTGTTTCATTTCTGGATCCTAAGCCAAACTTTATATTCTGTATACCAGTTGCATATTATTAACAAGTCCTGTTTGGATGTGTGATCGATTTCCTCCTGGAATACAGCATAGAATCCAGCTACTAGCCTCACACAATGTAAGTATCCTTTTATAGTAGAAAGGTTGGGTAGAAGCCCTAGTTCACCTAGAATGAAAGTATCCTTTGGGCAGCCCTGCTTAAAAGTCTGGAGAGGTCCCTGTGCCTTCTGCTTCCCATCTCTGAAGTACAAAATCATTTATACATCAAAATGATGAATGACATGATCATTGAGTTGTTTCCAAGTCAATCCATCTATGTACTTAAATCCTACTTTGCAGCAGCCCTAATCTGACTTTTATGGGCAAGATCTTCCACTCCCAGTGCTTCTCATTTGCATGCTTATATGAATCAACTATCTCCCACACATAAGGTTTCAATTGCACTCAAACAAAAAACTCTTGCTGACTATAGGTAATGCTAAAACATGCACGATCTCCAGGGATTAACAGCTGTTACCTCTTCTTGCTACTGTAACATATGGTTGTTGTTGTTTTTTATAAAGAAGATGGGGGAATTTTTCCCCCAGAAGGAAAGGAAGGAGAGAACCAGTACATCTGCCTTATTTCCAATAACATCTCCCAGATCACTTCTGAGCCACACAACTAGATTTGTCAGTTATCTCTTACTTTAAGTGAAAGTTCCCTTTCCAATGAAAATCCCCTATCCCACATACACAATTTCTCACTGCCTTCTCTTTGGGGATTCTTTGATACATGAGAATCAACTGAAAAGTAGCTTCTTGTTTGGTCCATTAATTGGATGCCTTAAGAAGAAAATACAGCTTGCCAGCTGTTTTGCCAGGCTAGTCTAATTAGATAGTGATTATTAATTGTACTTAGCACAATTGAAGCACCCAAGATGCCAAGCACTGAAGTGCCCATATCAAGCTTTGGATAAACAAAGGTAAAGGAAAAGAATGAATAAAAGCAGGGAATATATTTCCTCAAGGTGTACTATGGAAGTGGACTTCAGAGACATAAAACAAATAAATTGAATTTGTTTTTGTATTTTAGTAAAATCCAGAAATCCACCAATTGAAACCCAAAAATACATGAAGAACAGGGATGGAATATGTGACTTTCAAGAAATCATTAACCTGCTCCTCCCAGAATTCTTCATCATTGGCCCTATGGGCCAGGACTGCTGGGATCTGTAGTTCATCAACATCTGGAAAGCTACACAACTCCTGCCCCTAGAGTAGGTTAACCCATTCTAAGCCCTGGAATTTGTCTTGAGTATCAAAATTAAACACAGCTCTTTCACAAATTCACTCCTGAATACACAAAACATTTAGAATTTTAGTTGTATAATTTAAACTTTAGGAAATATAGGAAAGAGATGTATTTGGTTCATGCTATTATTAAGAGTCAGAAATACTTGGTGATCTAGTGCCAATCATTCAGATAATTGCCTGTATATCCAGAAATACTTTTTGCCTACATCTGCCTTAAGGTATAGTGAGTTTGAAACTTGCATTTAATCCTAGGACTTTTTCTTTTCATTTTCATTTTCATCTTTGCACGTTTGTCCTGTGCACCAGTGTGATGTAGTAGTTTGAGTGTTGGACTAGGACTCTGGAGACCAAGGTTTGAAACCCAGCCTAGCCATGAAAACACACTGGATGAGCCTGGGCAAATCACACTCTCTCAGCCTCAGAGGGCGGCAATGGCAAACTCACTCAGAAGAAACCTACCAAGAAAACCCCATGATAAGGTTGTGTTAGTGTTGCCATGGTGGGAAATGACTTGAAGGCCCACAACAACAACAACTGCCTGTCCTTCATCTACTCCTCCACCAATCTTTTCCTCTGGTTAAACAAAGAAAAAGAAAAGAAGATGGTGACACTACCTGTGTCACTCATAGGACTAACAGATTGAAAATCTCTTGAAAATTAAAAATTGCTCTTCTCCAGGTCTCCTAGTGAGAGGACAAATCTCAATGCCTGAGGTACTAGAAAAGCAGAAGGTTTGAATATGCGAGCTAATTTTAAAGCCTGGGAACCCATCTTCACACTTTTCCTTTATTGCCAGGCCTCTCTGGCTCAGCACAAAGGTGCTTGTATGCATGTTGATCATGCCAAAATTGAAGACAGGAAAGAGGAGACTGGGAAGAAATTCCATGGTATGTGTGCTTGGGTCCATTGTGCCCATCAGAGCAAGGCAAGGAGTGGCATGATCAACATGCATACAAGCACCTTTGTGCAACTTGTGAGCTTTCTTGTAGAAGCCTGGGCAACTCCCTGATTATTGATGGTAGTTTTCTACAGCAGCAGAATGCCTGGAAAAATACCATGTAAAGCCACATGGAATGCAAACCGTTGAATGTAAATGGCACCAAATGTTTCAGCTACCCAGCAAATTTTGTCTACATCACATCTACTAAAGGTTAATGGTATAAACAATAGAGCCCATTGCATGTAGATCCCCACAATGGTATCCTCAAAGTCTAGGTGCTGCAGTCAAAGAGATCTAACTACAAGTACAAAGTAGCAAGGTAGAACCAGCAAAAAGAAGAGTCTAGTCCTAGAAATGGGAGTTAGACTCTCCCTGCGGAGGTTAGACACTACAGGAAAGGATAAAGAGTAATAGGCTATGAGAGAAATGAACATCAGGCAGAATTTGGAGCTACATGATACAGAAAAGTCTATTTGTGCTGGCTTATGCGATCAGAAAAAAACATGTTGGGTGGCTGGTCACAAGGGAATCATAGATGTTAGGTTAAGAGCACAAAGAGAGCACAAACTTTGGGCAGACTCAGGATGATGTAGAACAAAGTGATCAGTAGCTTGACCCCAAGGAAAGAAAGAAAACTTTCCTTTGACCACTTTTCTTTGAATTTTCCTAAAACTAACTAAGCATTTTTTAAAAGCCATACTTCTGAGGAAAATGTACCACAAGAAAGGCCAAGCTAGTCAAACTTAGGAATGGAAAGAATATTTTAAAATATTCAAACAAGATCAAAAAACACATTTTTCATGTATCAAAAACCTCTGACAAGAAGAATATTACACTGATGAGAATCTTTGCAGTTTGGGACTTATTCTGTGCAAAATGTGCATGTGATTATAAGGAAAACATCATTTTCTGCACAGAAAACAGTCTTTTCTTTGTAGCAAATAATATTTCTGAAGAAAAATAGTGACAAATTGCATTCCTAGAAACTGCTGATGTGATGTGTGGTGACAGGATTGAGTCTTCTGCCAAGGCCAAATGAAAAGTACCAGACTATTCAATCAATCTTTGAAAACTGCAGGATGGCATGCCCTCTTTGGCCTTGTTTACACTGGCCATGATACTCCAGGGACAACACAAAGACTCCATTTCCACATAATAATAAATAATAATAAAATTTTTATTTATATCCCGCCCTTCTTATAATCAGGGCGGCTTACAACAAGGTTAAAATACAATCCTTACAAAACAACAAGACACGAAGAATTAAAATGCAAATGCAGCAAATTATACAAAATAACAAGCAAAAAGCCCCATAGCCCAACCTCTTGGCCACGGAAGAGGAGGAAGGCCCACAGGATTTTATTCGGGGAATGGCTGTTGGAACAGGAAGGTTTTCAAATCCTTCCTGAATTGGGCCAGGGTGGTGGACGAGCGGAGCTCAGTGGGCAGCGTATTCCAAAGGGCTGGGGCAGCCGTGGAGAATGTCCTCCGTGTGGTGGAGGCTAACCTAGCCCCAGGCACCTTCAGTAATTGCTGCCCAGACGTTCTGAGGGTGCGAGGCGGAATGTACGGGGAGAGGCAGTCCTTTAGGTATCCTGGGCCCAAGCCATTTAGGGCTTTATAGGTGATTACCAACGCCTTATATTGAGCTCGGAAGCGGATGGGCAGCCAATGGAGGTCTTTCAAAACCGGTGTTATATGGCATCATGGCAGTTATATGGCATCATGGCATCATGGCAGTTGCCTGCACAGGCATGCTACTTGGCCTCCAGACACATCAGTCACTTGCTTCTGAGGTCAGAATGAGGCACCTAGTGATAGTCACATGGCTAGGCATTTTGTTCTGACCTCAAAACAAGTGAGCTGCAGTGGTGGCAGACATGCCAGGTAGCCCAGCAGTAAATCCACAGATACAGCCACCACTGTGCAGAAACGTAGGGGCCTGGATCTTTCTGGAACATCCAGAGCAACAGGCATTTGATTTTAATCCATCGTAATTATTGTTATACCCTGATACTGGTGTAGAACATGCCAAAATTTGGGATGGGTGTTGTCTCATCAGGATGATACCAGAATGGTGGAAGCCTTTTGGTTTGGGCAGACAAGGTGTTTGATTAAGATACAAGTGAGGATATAGTGGACATTGAATTACAATAAAGACAGTAGATGAGCAGATTTCCACAGGATAATCCTGATTCTACCATGTTATGAAACCTGGTCTCAATTTGCCCATGTAACCATTTATCAGAAACAAAGTGATAGCAGTACCCCTGGATAAAATCCACTGTGACCAAGGCCAGCATTGAGGCACAGCAATGTGACTGCCTTAAGAAGCTGGTGTCAAGGAAAGGCAACAAATTGCTGGTAGCTTTATTTATTTATTTATTTGTATTTTTACTGAGAGAGAGATATGTATGTGGACCACTTCAGAGTCCACAGTGTCCACAAGGGGGGGGGGGAAGGGGAAAGAAGGGGGGAATAATGGGGGAAAGGGGAGGAGAAAGGTTTATGGGAAAGGAAAATACATAGGATATGAACATGGGCTAGACATATATTTAGTCTGACAATTTCTCCAAGAATCCATTTTCTTGAAGTTGACATCTATAAAACACATGTTTGGGGAAAGGAAAAAGAATCTTCTGAGTACTGAATGACAGTTGGTGAATGTTTATGTCTCCAGAATTGGATTATAAATGTTTTTGCAACAATAAAAGCATGTAGGCCGAAGCCAAGATGTTGAAATGTATTGACTGGCCTAAGGCCTGTTACAGACGGGCCTTTGCTCCGCCCCCAGTACTTGCTAGGGGTTGACCGAGGATGCAGCGTCCAATCAGGCCTCAACCCTATTACATTCTGGGGGCGTAAAAATGGCGGCGCCCTGTACACATGGGTGCCACCATTTTGACATGATGGACGCTTAGCGTCCGCACACCGCGGTGCGGTTGTGATGCTGCAAGTGCGCCATTGGCGCCTTGCGGCATCACAACTGTGCCAGAAGAAGAACCCGCTTTTTGCGGGCTCTTTTTGCTGCACGTGGGAACTGCGCAGTTTGTCCGCTGTGGCTCCCTTGCGCAGCAAACACGGGCACCGGCAGAGCACCCTTTTGGGGCACTCTGTAAAGCACCTTAGATACCATGTTATTTGGCCTGATGTGGCAGTTGAAGATCAAGGCCCAGAAGAGATAGGCAAAAAAGAACAGTTCAAGTTCACTCCTACTGGAGGTGGATCAGAACCCCGCCAAGAGCCATGGATGCAGAGCCTGACTGACAGTGCCAAGAGTTGGATTATCCCAGCTCCTTTTTGCTCCAGTCTTTAGGACCGGAGTGTGGCTTTAGCATGGCGTCCGGCTGCTTTGGAGGCATGCATCGTTTAATCAGCATGGCTTTAAAGTGCCCAAAAGCCATCTGCCAGTCTGAGAGGGAGTTGGCCAGGCAAGTCCAATTCCATCAGGACTAAGCCTGAAGGAAGGAGACTCTGCCCTCCACAACTGCCATCTGCCGGCCTGAGAGGGAGTTCGCCAGGCAAGTCCAGTTCCATCAGGACTAGCCTGGAAGAAGGAAGAGCCCTCCCTCCAATCCATCTGCCTTGGTCCAGGCCTTAGAGGGAGAGAAGAACCACTGGACCTTATCCCCTTTCCCTCCATCATTCCCTTCTCCTTTTGTTTCGTGTCTTTTAGATTGTAAGCCTGAGGACAGGGAACTGTCTGATTAAAAATAATATTGTAAGCCGCCCTGAGAGCCATTAGGGCTGAAGGGCGGGATATAAATACCTAAATAAATAAATAAATGCCACTTCATCTGGCCCATTTGTTTCATCGACTGGTCTAAACTGAATTGTTAGTCTCAATCAGAGTAAATCCCATTGAATAAATACTGTATAACTTTTATTAATGTTAATTTACCAATTCCCCATTGACTCAATGGGTTTCCTCTGATTGTGACTAACAACTGTATTATGCTTCTACTTGTTGCTCTGCCTTAAGTGATATAATGGTTTGGTTACCCTGACCATGGCTAACCTTGTCAATAACACAATTTAAGTGGCTATCATATTCTCAACTACCTGAGGTGAAGCCCCATTTACAATATTTGATTTCTACAGCTACCCCACACTCCACCTAGCTTCTGAGTGGCTTACAAGACACACATAACTAAAATGTAATACAAAGAAAATTATTTAAAACTATTTTTTAAATAAACCATAAAACACTTAAAACACATAGCTTTAGTATGGAATTCATTTCCCAGGTTGTTTGTTTAAGAGAATCACCAAAGATAAATACAGTCACTTCAGTTATGTTTCAGCCAGGATCACCATTACGAGACTATGTAGTCCTTTTAAAAGTTTTATTTCATTCTTATAGTAACTAAAGGAGCTGTGATATATGTGTGTGGTACCTATATTATGCTACAGGATTAATTTATAGCCTTCTGGTATTACCATGCTGAGCTGTGAATTACCATGCAATCAGAGAAGATTAATTCACCTCTCTTTGGAATTAATATGCAAAGCTAAAGGATTACGTTATGGTTCCTTTTAATTACTCATGATGCTCAATAGGAAAATAAATAGCAACCACTTCTAAAGAAAATATTGTGTTTCCTTATGTTTCTTTCAACAGGGTACAGTGTGGAGCCTTTTGAATTGCAGCTTCTCCCATTTTCTGTTTAAAAAAATAATCCATTATAACAATACTAACTTTTTAAAAAACTGAGTTCATTTTATCCAAAGTAACAGCTTGCAGTTATATGTATGTTTGATGCTAAAGATGTACGTGTTCTATATCTGAAAATAATGAGGCTGCGTCCTTGCAATGAAGTGATCAGGGTCTAATCTGCACTGCAGAAATAATGCAGTTTCGCACCACTTTAACTGCCATGGCACAATGATATACAATTATGGAATTTGTAGTTTTTTGTTGCATCAGAGCTCTGTGACAGAGAAGGCTAAATATCTCATAAAACTACAAATCTTAGAATTCCATGGCATTAAGCCATGGAAGTTAAAGTGGTGTCAAACTGCATTATTTCTGCAGTGCAGATCAGACCTAGAACACACCTTTTGCTTTCCGTGTGTGTGTGTGTGTGTGTGTGTGTGTGAAATTCTCACCTTCATTTATCCTTAAGCTGAGGCGTTGGTAATTATAGCCCCCAAATGTTACAGGACTGCAACTCATCAATCCCAGTCAGTACGTTCCATGGTAATGGATGCTGTGATCTGCAACTCAAAACCTGGAGAGCCATTGTTGTCCACTCTAGACCAAAGATGGAAAAACTATCATCCACTAGATGTTTTTGGACTATAAATCCATCATTTGTCACCACTGGCCGTGTTATCTGAGGCTGATGGGAGGCTGAGCCCAACACATGGAGGACATTATATAAGGATGAATGGCTATACTATGCATAGTCTTATTCAGCTTCTTTTCCACTGCTATCTCATTCCATCTTGGCAAGTACAAGTTTGATACCTAATATCTCTTAACTTTTGACAAGATTTGATATTGTCCAGACCAACAGTAAGACACAAATTCCCACTTCTGATCTGGTTGATACCTTTTTCAGCCCAAAAGGCTAGGATGCTTCCACAGCCCTCTTCACGAATGCTGGCTGTGGATGGGTGCTGTCCATAAAAGCAGGATATGAGCCCTGGGCTCCTGGTGGGAAAGAATGAGCTGTCAGATACTGTTACAGCAGAAGCTAAAAGTGTTGAATCATTCAGCTGTGATTAATCTTATTCTTGCAAAGGAAGTGTTAAGACCAGCAGCAGGATCAGACCTACCATTAGACAGAGTGCGAGAATTTCCAAAGACAGCTGATGATCGGTCAGAGGATAGAATTGTGGAAAGGTAGTGGAGGACAGAGCTGTACATCATACAGCTTGTCATATGTGTCCTAGCTATTCAGTTGTCTTTAGCTTTGGTCTGTCTTTGTTCAAGCTAGCTCTGCCTCAGGCAGCAAAATATCTTGGGTTTAACTATGGGAGAAGAACATTATTTCAGATGTTTATTGGAACCAATTTTTATTTGCGTAAAACTGTGGCCCAGATAATCATAGAGTACACCACTATGTCGTTTTTTAAAACAACAGCAACAACAACAATTCAACACATCTTTTCTCATGAGGACAATGTCAACAGTAATAATTGTTCTTGAACTCTCTTGTTGAGTGGTGTGAGTGAGGATGAGTGGCTTCCTCCAAAGTATTCTCATCCCCTGCAGCAATTACTTGGTATCACACTTTGGTGTTTTATGCTTAACTTTCTTGGACATTATTGAACGTGCAATGAGGATTAAAAGCAACAATAAGATGAGGTGTTGATCAGTTCAACAAGTGAGATAACTGTTTTCTTTCACAGCTAACACTTCTAGAAAATCTTGCATTGCAACAAGCATGTTGCAACACAGAACAGGAATAGATTCTGTTGGCTTTTAATAGCAGAGTCTAAATAAGAGGGAGGTAAATTACTGAGAGCTAGTGTGTTGTAATGGTTTGAGCACTGGACTATGACTCTGGAGACCATAGTTCAGTTCCCTGTTCTGCCATGGAAACTCAGTGGGTGACCTTGGGTGAGTCACACACTCTCAGCCCCAGAAAACCCCATGATAGGTTCATCTTAGGATCACCATAAATTGGAAGCAACTTGGAGGCAACAGCAGCAGGAACAACAAATTATTAACCCTATGAAGTTGGAAAAAAACCACTTGTCCATTTAGTCAAGGAGCATGTAGCATTTTATGCCTCAAATATCATATGTAATATTAGGTTGGGGCCACAAAGACACATACACCAAGCAGTAAACCTTCTTCTCTCCTGAGAGGATATGGAAAATGGGGTGGAATGAAAATTCTCCTCTCCATTCCTTCCTATATCTATCTTCACAGAGATCACTCTTTTCCTTGCTGCTAGAAGCAGTTGTATGAAATTGGAAAAGAATAAAGAATCCATGAGAGCATAGTTAAATCCTTGAGTGGGTGGGTGGGTGCGTGTACCCCCGGACTGCAGGTTGTGCAACCCTGATTTAGTCCCACAACTCTGGTTTAGGTTTAATAATAGTATATTTATTAAACCAATTTACAAATCACCCTCTATCCAGAGATGTCAGGGCAGTGTACAATAAACCCAATATAACAAACTGAAAGTGATATAAATAATAAAAACACGGTTTTAAAAGCCCAAAACCATATAACACAACTTAAGTTTAAAAGACAGATTAAACCAACTAAAATAGGTTAACATGGTTCTAACCCATGTTCATGTGAGGGTTTGTGCAAAGCCAATGAGTGAATAACCATGTTTTTACATGGTGGTGGAATGACAGCAGTGTTGGTGCCCATTGGGCCTCCAAGGGCAGGGAGTTTGATGAGAAGGGTGCCAGATATTACCTAGACTAGTAGGACACAGAGGAGCATCCGGTTCCACTGTGTAGTTGTTATTCTGTTTGTTGTTGTTGCTGCTGCTGTTGTTGTTTATTTTGCTGTTATATGTGACTTTTTGGTTCATAATTGAACCAATTTGGTCCATAATTGATTTAAATAAAAATGTTTACAAGCTATAATTAACAGGTCCAGTATAATATAGTAGTTACAGTGCTGGACTGGAATATGGGATTTCCATGTACAGTTCTTAACTTAACTGGATCATTCCAACTCTCTCAGGCTATCTAAGCCTGTCAAACATTGGGTATTTCCAGCTCTCTCAGCTTATCTTATCTCAGAAGGCTATTCCACTGGTGTACATGGCTTCCTTCTTCTCCACTTACCCTTATAAGTGGAGAAGAAGGAAGCCATGTACACCAGTTTGAGTCAACTGGAGGGAAGGTGGAATATAAATACAAGTATTGATTTAATGAATAAACATCTATCAATATTGACTCCACTCAGTTGTCTTGTTCCACGGTGAGAGTGGCAAGCTAAATTTCATAGGTAAAACAGCTGGAGTGCACTCATCTTTCATGCTTCAGGCTCTCCTTCAATACACAGGGCAGATAAACATTGATCAGAGGGATCCAGTTATGAACATGAGGTTATAGGGGAAATGTTTTAAACACGTACAGTCAGCCCTCTATACTCACAGGTTCCACCATCCATGACTTGAAAATACACACACACACACACACACACACACACACACACACACATTAAAAATACAAAAAGCAAATTTTGTATTTTTGATGTTTTATATAATCTGTGCAATCATGCTGGCCACATGATCACAGACAACGCTGACTCTTTGGTTTCGTAATAGAGATGAGCATCGACCCCTATGGTCGGACACAACCTTGTCAATGGGGAATACCTTTACCTCTTTTTGATATAAGGGATAGCATTTTCCAGTGTATACAATGGGACAAGGTTTCATGGATTTTGGTATCCACAAGGGGTCCTTAGGATACACCAAGGGCCCACTGGATTCACCTGTGATTATGTAGATGGTTCATTCTAAAGGAAAGTTGTGAACTAAAACATCTGGTTGTTTTGATGGATATATATTATAGACAAGAGACCAGCAGCAGCACAGAATATGGAGAAATATAATAGTTTCCAATTGCATATACATTTATCATCCTGTTTAATTTATATGCAAACTATGTCATATGGAAGGTAGGATTAGACTTGGAAGAAAGAGATGTGGAAATTGGGGGAAGGCTCATCAACAATTTAACAGATGCAGATTACACTATATTATAAGCAAAAAATTGCAAAGAAAGAATGACAGCTAGTGAAAGGTAAAGAAAGGTAAGGAAAGAACTGCAAACACATGGTTACACCTGACTATTAAGAAAACAAAACCATGACCAGAGATGTTTTACAGAACTTCAGTTTGGGTGATGAAGTCCTTGGAGTTATTTTCAGTAACTTGCCTCAGTAATAAATCAAAATGTAGACAGTATTCAAGAAATCAGAAAATGCTAAGACTTGGAAAGGCTGCTATGAAGGGGCTAGATAAGATCCTCAAGTGTGAAGATATACCATTAAATACCAGAACCATGTCATGAGGAACACCTTGTCCCTCACCAGGAACCACATCCGACAGACGTCCTATATTGAGTGTATTTACCTGACCCTAAAGGCGAGGGACAGTCTAGGGATTCTGTTGGTGTATCGGCCACCCCGTGCGCTAATGGATTCCCTTAACGAGCTGACACAGCTGGTCGCTGAGCTGATGCTGGAGACGCCCAGGCTACTTGTCCTGGGGGACTTCAATATCCCCCTCACGGCCAGCTATGTTCCACCCGGTGCGGCTCGGGAATTCATGGATACCATGGCGGCCATGGGCCTGTCCCAGCTGATTATGGGTCCTACGCATTCTGCGGGTAATACTCTTGATTTGGTCTTCTGTTCAGATGCGGAAAATCCGTGGGCGGAAATAACTAATATTTCCCCCCTGTAATGGACGGATCATTTCCTGGTGGAGGCAAAAATCAAGGTCTCTACCCAGATCCCCCTCGGGGGTGGTGGACCTGTTAGGATGGTCCACCCTTGAAGGCTGATGGAACCCAAAAGGTTCCAGGAAGCTTTAGAGGGATACATGGTTGGAAGTGACGGCGACTCTGTTGATGCCCTGACTGGTATCTGGAATACCGGTCTCTCTAGGGCTATACACAGTATCGCTCCCAAGCGTCCTCTCAGGCCCGCCTCCAAGCGTAAGCCCTGGTATACGGAAGATCTCCGGGCAAGGAAGCGGGAACTGAGACGGCTAGAGTGCCGTTGGCGGAAACACCTTTGCTTAGACGACAAGGCTCTCCTAGACCAACTGTTAGAGGACTACGGAGAGGTGATACGAGCAGCTAAGAACTCGTTCTATGGGGCTCGTGTCGCGTCCGCGGAGTCGCGTCCAGCAGAGTTGTTCAGGGTGGTCAGGGAGCTAACTCAGCTCCCTCCTGCCCCGAACCAGATCCTTGAACCTTCTAAGGCCTGCTGCGACCAATTTAATAACTTCTTCGCAGATAAAACCTCTCGGATAAGCAAAGGTCTTAACGCCGACATTCAAGCAGAACCTAGGGTAGAGGCGTCCAGAGCCTCCGTGGACTCTATTAAACTGGATCGGTTTGAGTTGGTAAGTACCGATGATGTGGACAAGATCCTCGGAAGTGTTCGGAAGACAACTTGCTCTCTCGATCCCTGTCCCTCATGGCTAGCGGCCCAGGGGGGGACCGGCGGTAACTTTATTGTTACGCCGGATTATTAATACATCTTTGAGGGAAGGGCAATTTCCATCTGAACTAAAATTGGCCATAGTAAAACCTTTATTAAAAAAGCCCTCCCTCGACCCCCTGGTACATAATAATTATCGGCCAGTCTCGCTGCTGCCATTTTTGGGGAAGGTGATTGAGAGGGCGGTTGCAATCCAGCTTCAGGCGGTCTTGGATGAAACGGATTATCTGGACCCATTTCAAACTGGCTTCCGGGCGGGTTACGGGGTTGAGACGGCCATGGTCGCCTTGGTCGATGACCTTTGTCTGGGCATCGACAGGGGAAGCGTGTCCCTGTTGGTGCTCTTGGACATCTCAGCGGCTTTCGATACCATAGACCATGGTATCCTTCTGGGGCGCCTGGCAGAGGTGGGAATCGGGGGCACTGCGCTCCAGTGGTTCCGGTCCTACCTCTCTGGGAGGTCCCAGATGGTGCAGCTGGGAGGTGTGTGCTCCGATGAGAGGGCCCTTATAACTGGGGTCCCTCAAGGAGCCATTCTGTCTCCCATGCTATTTAACATTTACATGAAACCGCTGGGAGAGATCATCCAGAGACATGGGGCGCGGGGTTATCAGTACGCTGATGACACCCAAATAGTCTTCTCTATGTCTCCGACTGATGCAGTGACTGAGGATGGCGTCTCTCCTCTCGTGGCGTGCCTGGAGTCAGTAATGGGCTGGATGAGGGAAAACCGACTCAAATTGAATCCAGAGAAAACGGAGGTACTAGTGATAGGTTCTCCTGGTCCAGGAATGGCGGTAGTTCCACTTGTCCTGAATGGGGTCACGCTCCCTGTGAAGGACTCCGTGCGCAGTCTGGGGGTGCTTCTTGACTCGTCGCTTCACCTGACTGCTCAGGTGAATGTGACGGTCAAGAACACCTGTTATCAGCTTCGGCTCATTCGCCAGCTGTGCCCATACCTGGCCCAGAGGGACCTTGAAACGATAGTACATGCTCTGGTAACCTCGAGATTGGATTTCTGCAACGCACTCTACATGGGGCAACCCTTATACCAAACCCGGAAGCTACAAATGGTACAGAATATGGCAGCCAGGCTGGTCACTGGAACTTCCAGGCCAGCCATATTACACTGATGCTTAAAGACTTGTATTGGCTGCCTATTCGCTTCCGGGCACAATATAAGGTGTTGGTAATGACCTATAAAGCCCTAAATGGCTTGGGCCCAGGATACCTGAAGGACCGCCTCTCCCCGTACATTCCGTCCCGCACCCTCAGAACATCTGGGCAGCAATTACTTAGGGTGCCAGGGGCTAGGTTGACCTCTACCACGAGAAAGACTTTTTCCATCACCGCCCCGGCCCTTTGGAACACGCTGCCCACAGAGCTCCGCTCGGCCACCTCCCTGGCCCAATTTAGAAAGGACCTAAAAACCTTTCTATTTCAGATGGCATTCCCCGACCAAAGTCCAGTGGGCCTCCCTTCCTCTTCTGTGGCAAAGAGGACTGGCTAACGGGGGTTTTATTCTGTTTTATTTTGCTGCTGTGTAATTGTTTTAACCTGAATGTATATGTTGTGTTTTATTGATATTTGCTGTGAACCGCCCTGATCTATGGAAGGGCGGTATAAAAATAAAAATTTTATTATTATTATTATTTATTGTATTTCTAATGTCTATGTGTGTTTGTGAAATATGGAGAGTGAAGAAAGCTGATAGGAAGGGAATCAACTCATTTCAGATGTGGTCCCGGAGGACAATACTGTGCTACAGATACAATGGACTGCTAAAAAGCCGAATACAGTATATTGATCTGAGAGCAAATCTAGCCTGAACTTTCTCTAGAAGACAAAAATAACTAAAATGAGGCTATTATACTTTCCCTATATCAGGAAACAACATGACTCATTAGAGAAGATGGCAATCCTTGGTAAAAGGCAGTAGGAAATGAGGAAGTTAGAGATGGACAGACGCGGTCTGAGAGACAGTGAGATGTAGTGAGTTGAGCACTGGACTATGATTCTGGAGGGCAGGGTTTGAATCCCTTCTTGGTCACCTTGGACAAGTCATACTCTCTCAGCCTCAGAGGAAGGCAAAGGACACTCTCTTTCAACAAATCCTGCCAAGAAAACCATGATATGGGTTCACCTTTGAATAACAATAATTCAGAAATGACATGAAGGCACATAATGGCAAGAAAAACAACAACAAAGCCAGTCAAGTCAACCACAATCCTGATATTGCCAAAAAAATAAAATAAAAGCTGGTCTTCATTAAAGCAAAACCTTTGCTGTACCTGCGTAGCCTTGTCACACCTACTTTTCAAATAATATTCACGACATATCTTATGAAGCTATACATGTGCTGGAGAAGTCAATGGAAATATCCAATGTGGTACACCTACTGTTAGCTTCCGTGTTTTATATGTAGAATATAGCTAGATATTTTGTGGAGGTAGGGGTGTTTCAGTTCTTAAATTTCTTCATATTTAGCACTAAAATAATCGAAGATGAAATAAAACTGGAAGGAGGGAGAAACAGATATGTCTGTTTGGCTGAAAGCTTGACATATTTACCTTACTTGCGGTTTGAAACTTTGTCAGTCATGAATTAGCATTTTCATTTATATATATTACTGCAATGATGAGTCTGCTGTAACATAGCTGTGCTATGACATGTGGGTCAATCCTTGAAAAATATTTGGAAACTAAAGCTGGTGCAAAATATGGCAGCCACATTCACCAGGTGTGCATTTAAGAGAGCACGTAACACAGATTGTACAAGAACTGGCTTCATATTTCCTTCCAAGCCCAGTTCAAGGTAGTAGTCTTGACTTATAAAGCCCTAAACAACTTGGGGCCAGGCTATCTAGAAGACTACCACCTCCTGTATATATGTATGTGTTTATATGTGGCTGTGTCTGATTGTGTACCCTCAAGTCAACTTATGGTGGCAACTGAAACTGAAGTAGACCAAGTCTACAAAAGCTTATGCTACAACCTCAACATAGTTTGTCTCAGACATGCAACAAGATCCCTTTGCATACTGATATTCCAGAGTAACATGGCTATGTGCTTTATCACATTAGGGGGAAAACAGGATTTAAACGAGAGTTAAACAGGAAATGTCATGTGATAACCATTAGGCATTTCCTGTTTAACTCTCGTTTAACTCTTGTTTAAATCCTGCTTGCCCCCTAGTGTGATAAAGCAGTATGTCTCTGAATTCTACCCTATTGAGTATACCTGCACTTGTTGAATTTTGCCAGTGGAAACGGGAACAGATGTATTTGCATCAGTTTGGAAAGAAACTGGTTTTGTTGCTGTTGTTTTCTTTTTAACAGAATATGGCAAAAAGCAAAAGTGACAGTGTTCCTCATCCCTAGGTATGGTTACGATGCACAAATGATAAGAACCAAGTAGGCAAAATTCTGCTGGTGAATTGTCCTATTTCATCAATCTGCTCATTTGTAAGAGTGAGGTGAACATGGCTGCCACCAGATTATGGTCAAATGTGGAGTCACAACTGACAGGAAATGAATGAAAGTTGCAATAGGATTCCTCATTCTTGATAACATGGACATGCTTTGTGATTTATAGGTATTCTAACAGAATGCTCTTTGGGTTATACACAGGGCTTTCAATTGATTCATTTTATTTGTGCAATGTGTAGATATTCTACAGCCCTTTCACATTGCTTTAGTCTCATCTTTGGTACAATATACAAAGAGGTTAGGAAGTCAGCATATGTGGCCTGCATCTGTGTATTTTGTGAATGTTGCATTTTCAAAAGGAGACCCAGCAGATATACAGTGCAGGACACTTAGCGTGCTGTTCTCTGTGTAAGACATAATTTCACATCACCAAGGGAATCCACTTACAAATGCTCATTTCAAGTTACTGAGAAGCATTTCCCTAGTCCTTTCTAGCTATTAACACTTTATTTGGAAGGAATAATTGGCTGTTAAAAACAAATTGTTCCTATAAAGGCATTTAAAATGCATTTTATGAGCAATTAAAAATTATACTTGAACAAGCATTTTAAAATGAGCATTAATTGACAAGATCAAATAAGCAATCTAAAACTGCAGCAACTGCAGCACAACATGTTATGCATATTCCAAATACAGTCACTTGAAAACAAAAATCCCACTTATCTAAATGAACTTTCTCTCATGTAAATACACATCCAATCATAGCATATGACTGTCATGCCCCTCACTCTCTCTCTGGTGGTTTATACCAGTGATGAGAAGCTGTTGGGAATCTCAACTCCAGGGTTCAAATCCTAGCTTGAAACGCACTAAGTGACCTTGGGCAAATCACATGCTCTCAGCTTCAGGGGAAGGCAACGACAAAACTCCTGTGAACAAATCTTGCCAAACAAACCTCATGATAGGTTTGCCTTAGGGATGCCATATATAAGAAACATCTTGAAGGCATACAACAACAATAACAAATATACAGAGAGAGAGAGAGAGAGAGTGCGCGCAAAGAGCAAAGGGAAAACTTAAACAAAGTGTGGAATTGATCCTTAGAAATGTAGCTTTCTTATATAAATTCTCCTGCAGTATTTTCCAGAGAAGTAAATCTATGTGACACATGAATATAAATCAAACACTTCTGGCCTCACACTCCTTACAGTAATAGCAGCATATTTTAGGCTCTTCAGAAATTTTTAAATGATGAAATTATTATGATTAAATTAATGGCACAGTCTGGCCCTTCACAAAAATACAGATGTCACAATATTGATGTTTTTTCGTCCTGCACAATCCCAGTTGCCAAAGACTATTGGATGCTTTTTTGTCACAGCAGTGAAGAAGCAACACCTTAATTGTTGAAGACATTGTATAATGAAAACTTGGAGTATGCAGTAGTTCCATCCCCACTGTTAAAAATAAAAAATGAGTATTTCATTTCACATGTGCATAATATTTGTTTTGGTTAAAAACATTGCCGACACAGGTTGAACTGCTCTTCCTTTTTGTAGTATAGGAATCTACCCCGAATCTTTCCAGGTCATTTCTGTGTCTAGCACCAAATTTTCTATGAAAGCAGTAATGCCCAGGAACACATCTACTTTGCTAACAGTGCTACACCTATATTTAGGAGAACACAGAAAATATGGAAAACATGGTGTGCCCACTGCTCCATCATGCAATTGACCTGTTGCTTTGGTATTTCTATAACATACCATTGCCATCTTGGGTTGTGCATAAAGACAGGATGGATAGACTGATGAGAGATAAGAAATACACAGAGAGAGTCTTTATAGTGCTACTGGCTTTTTTCTGTGGTGCTGAAGGCACTGACTAGATTCAGGCACTGACTAGCTTCAGCAGAGTCAATAAATCATGCACACCATTTATTTATTTATTTATTGTATAAGAGCCAGCATGATGTAGTGGTTTGAGCATTGGACTATAACTGTGGAGATGAGGGTTCGATTCCCTGTGTGGTTATGTAAATCCACTGGGTGACCTGGGAAGTCACACATTCTCAGGCCCAGAAAACCCTGTACTGTAATAGGTTCACTTTTGAGTCTCCACAACTCAGAAACAATTTGAAAGCACAGAACAAGAACCCTGTGGCTCACATTGCTACCAAAAATGGTGCTCAAGTTAGTCAGTATAGATAAAAAACCCAACTCTATTTTTAAAAACAAACACTAAAACAATGCATTTAATTTTTTAAAAAAAAAACACAGTACATTGCATCCAGACTGCAGAAATAATTCAGTTTGTCCCCACTTTAACTGCAATGGATCTAATGTATGGACCACTGGGAACTGCTGTTTTCTGAGATATTTAACCTTCTCTGTCAGAGAGCTCTGGTGCCACAGCAAACTACAAGTCCGAGAATTCCACAGGACTGAGCCATGGTAGTTAAAGTGGTGTCAAATTGGATTATTTCTGCAGTGTAGATGCAGCCTAAGAGACATAACCAACATGCAACCAGTTTAAAACTGAGTCAGATGTGACCAGCTTGTCTCAAAATAGTGCTCAGGTCGGGCAGTTCCTATCAAAAACACAATCTTTTTTTTTTTAAAGAGAAAGAAATAGCATGAAAACAAAGCATACAATTAAAACACACATAGGCCTGGTACACACTGGCACTGAAAAGCCGCCCCTCTTTGCTGCGCAGCATTGCTGCAGCAACCAAACTGTGGGGCAATGCTGTGCAGAAAAAAAAAAAATCTGCCTAGAGCGGCTTCTTTTTTATGGTGTCGTAAGGTTTGTGATGCAGTCCTATGATGCCACATCCTCTAAAAGATGTGTGGGCATTCAGATACCCACATGTCATCTATATGCCCCCTGTGTGGGCTGTGTCGCTCAATAATGGTGCCACTCGCACATCATAGAGCTTGGGAGTGTGCGGTTGGTGCACACTCTCGAGTCCTACTATTGTCACCAGGACACTGCTTCCTAGCGGTATGTACCAGGCCAAAGACACACAAAAGGCACAGCCAGCTCTCAACCAGTTTAAAACTCAGCCTGCCTCAAGAAACATCCATCACCTAGCCTCCCCTTAGAAGGAAATTTCAAAGGTGTAGTCACAACAAACAAATCTAGAGGGTTAATAAATATATATATATATATATATATATATATATATATATATGTTTTTGATGTGTTTTCATTGCATGCTACCTCTCACTTTTGAGAGATTGTCATAAGTAAAATCTGCTATACTTGTGACAAAATGCTCTACTTGAAATGAACAGTAGTATTACAAGTATCCATACATTCACTTCCCATGTTTTATCCCCCCCACCGCTTCCCATATTAAAAATGCAACGATAAGAGAGGAATCCAAGAAGCATGCATGCCATCATCCATTTAAAATTTAAATCCAGCATTATCATTACAAACACAGCAGCTGCTACAGGAAAAAGATCCCCCACCACACACAAAAAGTCTGTATGGGTTAATTGAGTGTTACTTGTATGTGTGTGTGCTTTTTTACTTTCAGCAAACGTTCTCCCCTACATTTGGCAGCTAAAAGCTAAAAGAAAAATGAACATGGTCTGTTTTCATGCATTATAACAAGCAGTTCGGTCTGTAAACTTAAACACTCTTGCCGAGATGTGAACCATACTGAACACAATGGGATTTGCTTCTGGGTAAACATGCATGAGATTTTATTATGAGCATCCCAAGGACTCCATTACCAACATCAAGATGGCAATACATTCTGATAATGTTCAATTTGTTTTTCTTAACAAAGAAAACAAATAAATACAGAAACAAATAAAGACCACTTAATTGACAATAACACCCTTCTCCCCGCCCCCAGACACTCTAGATTAGATTATTACAGTTCACTTTCTGCTACAAGCATGCAGAAACTGCTACTGATCCAAAATACAGAGGGCAGATTGCTGACATATAAGTTCTTAAGGAGCTGCAACGATTGCCAATTAGTTGTTCAGCTCGACTGAAAGTGCAAGTGTCAAACTTTACAGCACTAAATGGTTTGGTTTATGAATATCTGAAAGAGAGAATTTGTTGGGTTTTTTTTTAAAAAAGTCACCTGGAGCTCCCATGAAATGAAACTGGGCATGTTCAATCTATGGGATCATTTACATCAGGTAGAATACTCTGTCCCCTGAGCAGACCCAGATACTCTCCATTACCTATACACTCTCTACACAGGGATCCCACTGTGTTGCCCAGTGCTGCTGCTAGTGGCAGTTTGTCAGTGTGTGTATGTATGTACACCATTGTATTAGGAATTTCACAGGACAGAATATGGCAGCTGGATAAAGCAACTAGATAAAGAAACTGGAAGAGTTTCACCATGGTGGAGTGTCACAGTCACACAACTTGGAAGATGACTCAACAAGGTGATGAAAGGGACAATTGCAGGCACCTGTGAGGGGAGATCATGGACAGTGTGCATAAATATGGGCATGACCAGTGAACAGTTTGGGTTATTGAGTAGTGGGTTATTGTTGAGTAGTGTATTGTTGGTTGTTGTGTATATAGTGATGTATATACTTAGTGGTAAAGTTCTGAAAATGGAACTTGGAGACTCCCGAGTATTTCTTTAGCACCTTGTGCAGTAGTAGGTACTGGCAGCACTGCAGAACCCAGCAGAGATAGACCATGTGTGGAGTAGAGTGCATGGCTCTGAGAGTTTCTTCCTCTGAGCTCAGAAACAAGGTGCCCAAAATCAACCACATGGCTGTGTGCCTTACTGTCACTTCAAAGAGAATGACTCATACTAATGGTGGTAAAGCCAGGCAGTACAACAGAATGTATATGCAGACAGTCTCCTGGCATTACTATGGAGTGCTCTGGGGTTTCCAGCAAAATCTGAAGCAAAAGTTAAGTTTTTTACATTGTTTATAGGAGGGATAAGGCAGACTCACTGTAGAAGTGGCCTTACATTGTGAAGACACTCCACACTTGAATTGGGGATCTGGCCCTGTGTCATGTAGGCGGGTCACCATGACAATTGGAGGAAGCCATTTCATTTGCCCTATGTAGACAAGACCTTTAGTCAAGGGTCTTCTCATTCTAGGTTCACTTGAGTCCCAGCTTAGTAAAATATCGCAGAAGATCATTCAGACTACTCTCCATCACATGATCCTATCATTCTGGGCAAGAGAAATCCAAAAAGTCAATAGATTTGTGAGCTCCAGATCCATTTTATTTCCCTGGAAATGTGGGAATGTGGGTGTGTACTGAAAGCATATCACATTCTACACAGGAATGACCTCCCATTTCCACCATCAGTAGAGCAGCAAAGGTATCTGTGGCCCGATACAGACCACCACTTTATGACGGCCTGGGGCCGAAATTAGGGCTGGGAAGCGCAGAGCATCCGTACACTCTGCACTCTCCCAGCACCGTTTTGGGCTCATGCACTTTCAGACAGTGCGCATGCCGATGACGTGTCTTGTGCACCGTCTCTAAATGGTGTAGCGTATAAGAGACGTCACTGTGCTGCCCCTAGGCGCTAATGGCACCTTGCCAGTAGCGCGGAAAGGAGCTGCTTTTTGCAGCTCCTTTTTTGGGCAGATCATTGCCACACCTGTGCAGTTGCCTCAGCAATGATCTGAGGCACAAAGGGGTGGCATCTCGGCGCTCCTTTCTGCCCATCTGTATGCCCCCTATGTCTGTATCTAGTACATCTGAAAGATGGACTGCCTTCTCCAACTTTCTTCATGCAGAAAGAGAACTCTGCTGTTTTCTGTGGACCATGGAACTGCAACATCAGAATAGTTAATTCAGTACTGCTGATGTTTCATTGAGCCTGTGCTGCTACTTCTTTACTGTTGTGCCTATGTCATTTGTTATTGATTTTTTAAAATTATTTTATGATTTAGTTTTCAAACTTTTCTAAGTCATCTTATGAACCACTTTGTTTAAAGGTGAGATATAAATATAAGATGAACTATCATTCTTTTCTGATCAAAGTTCATTTATATACAGTTTGCCCCTGTGCATTACATAAGAATCAAACTTGTACAGAACATATTGTCTAATGGGAAAATGCACCATGAAATAATTACTAAAAATCAATTTAATCGTTTTTAACAAAAAGCAGCTGTAATATGCAATATTTCCTACATACTAACTGAAAGGCTTCAAAGCAGGAGGAAAGTCATGAAATATCATCATTACCTTATTGGAAATATTTTGCTACAAGGATGCTCATGCTTAACTCATTATGGGTAATACTGTTTTTCTTTGGTTAGTCCTGGAAGAGCCCACCCAAAGCCTGATGAATGCCTTCCCAGAGACTCCAAAATTGTTACACAGATTGTAACAAAAGGTCAGAGACAAAGAACTTACCCAGGTCAAATTAAAAAGGTCCAGGACCATCAAAAGCTATTTCCTAATGTCCACCTGAGAAATCTGAAAGAGAAAGTAACAAAGACAGTTTGTGACAAAGCTGACATGCACTACTCCAAAAGAAACCAAATCAATTGTGACATTTTTCATTTATTTGTAAATGCTTCTTTGGCAGGACGCTCACTCAAAACGACAGTTGCCTCTTATGGAATCGAGGAGGTGACGGCAAAATAGAGGCACTCTGACAGCTGCTTTAATGAGATTCTGCTTTAAGACCACTCTAACACTTCCCCCCTCCTGCTCATTCACTCTTAGCCTCCCATCCTTCTAATTTGGAAGATAGCATTTGATGCACAGAAAACCCACCTTGCCCTTTGTCAATCTCTATTTCTAGTTCATTGAGCCCTCATTCTAGCTCATATTGTCTTTTATATGTGCTTGTGCGAGAGAGTAAAACACAAACTAGCATTTGAACACAATGCAAATAGTATGGAACCTTGATTATCTTCTGGCATAATTCCACCCACTTTGCTTGTATGTCAGTGATCTGACTTGGTAAGCAATTCTGCTGAAGAAAATGAGATCTTTGACCAGCTACTAAGAATTACCAAGGAATGTCGAACCCACCTGGTAAAACTATAAGCGTGAAGTGCTCCCTCCCTCCCTCCGTCCCTCCTTCCTCTCCAATTTGTTTGTTACTGTCAGCCTTAAAATACCTGAAAAAACATCTTTGTTATGATTAAGTGTGTGTGCTTTCCCTGATCTTGCTTGTTTCTAGGGTGTTTATATTTCCCATATGAGTGACTACTGAGGAAAAATTCACAAAAGGTTAATAGCTTTCAGTTTACTCGACTCCAGTGTTGCCATGGTTCATCATGCACAAATATTGCTGGTCACTATATAGTGAAGTGAACATTGCCCACACACTCAGAGTGAAGACACAGATGATGGATTAAACTAGGGTCATTTTATTTAACTATTTAAGCCCCTTAACCTGCAGTGAGACCTCCTGTGTGTGCAATTCATTTGAGGTCATGGGTCTTTTCATCCTAAACCTCCATCTCAGCTCCACCTGGGATGAGCACCCATCTGCCATCCAGTATCTCTATAGATTGACATTGGCTAGTTGGTCATTCCTGAACTTGAAAACCTTCCCAGGACAAGCTTTCCACAGCCTTGTGACTTTTCTGGCAACCAATTCCAGGCCAGTTCCAAAGGTTATTTCCACACCTGAGCCCCACCCAAACCTAGGTCTAAGTTACCAACAGGTATAAAATGGTATGTCATCAATACTCCTTTCTTTTTTCCTAAGTTTTCCAAAATAAAAACTGGGGTCTCAAGTACCTTTTAGGGTTGTGTAGTGGAGAGGACTTCAGCAGGTGTTGCTTGTGACTCGGTGCCCTAACAAGCACCATCTGTTGAAATCCCCCCTTCTGATAACCATTAAAGCAACATAACATCCAAAATCCACAAAACAGTGATACCTTTATTAGGCTAACCCAATATTAGACACAAAATACATGTTCCAAGCTTTCGACGCACCACTGGCTTCTTCATCAGGCAAGATTATTGTTGGTGTTGTTATTACTGTTATTATCCCACCTTTCTCTCAGTATAGAGACTCAAGGCACCTTGAGATTTTTAATAAGACATACTGGAGGAAAAATGATGACAATGTTAGTCACTAGCCTGCATGTTATCAAGAATGTGGCTGTTCTCAGTTCAGGTAGTATTGGAGAGACATTGAAAGGCAGGTTCATCCTCCTTCTGGCCTATGTGGGTACTCCAGAAAATAAAATAAAAATTAAGTTTCATTAGCAAAACAAAAAGAGATGCTCCTTTTAAGATACAAGTTGCCTCCATCCTTTGTGGATTTGGGAAGATATTGTAGTTTGCTACATGGCCAACATGGCTACACTTGGTTACTGGGTATAAGATACAACCATTAAAGGTACAGGACACCTTTCCAGTTTTCAGTCTGGCAATCCTATCAATCAGTGACAGAGTAAAGTATTAAGACTGCACTTTTAGTCAATTTCCTTCATTGCCAATAAGTCCCACAGTGAAGTGTAGGCAATGAAATAAAATAAATCCCAACCACTTTTTTTCAAACCTGCCAATCAGGACAGATAGGCCAAGAGCAATAGCAAATACATGTCTACACTGCTTAGCAGTGCACTTAAGTACTTCTTAAGCAGTTTGCAATGTGTAAGCTAATTGCCCCCAACAAGCTGGTACTCATTTTAGCAACCTCAGAAGTATGCCAGGCTGAGTTGACTCTGGTGCCCCTGGCTGGTATCGAACTTACAACCTTGTGACTGTGAGTGAGTGGCTGTAGTACCTGCATTTAACCACTGTGGCACTAGGGCTCTTATAAAGCCAGACATTCCTATCTAATCTAAACTAACCAGCCAAAGCCTGAATTGAATGATACAGTGGATAGGTGGCCTGAACAAAGAGGCCAAGGATTAGACAGTGGACTCATGAGATGGTGGGCTCCATGCTACTCTCTGAATGTTTATAGTCTCTCTTTGACTTCTGAAGAAAAAGTAAGCCCTTCACTGCAGCCATGGAGCACAGCATGGAGGCAAAGTAGGAATTTTGTATTATACAGCTATCTAGGAGTGTGATGGCCATTCCTACAAGCCACATCTGGAATGCTTCCTATAAATTTGTCATGCAAATTTGCCAAGTTGTTGAAACTTTGCTTTTATAGAGAAAAACCTAAGGTCTTTAAATCTGGACAAGAGCATAAAATAACTGCACCTCCATTGTACCTCCCATCCCTTTTTTTGAAAAATCCTTCCTTTTATCAAGGAAGAGCCTAGAAAGGTAAAGGAAAAAAAGTCCATTATATAATGCTAAGAAGTGATAATTTTGCACCATAAGAAAAACCTCACACCAGCCCTCACAGAGTAGAAGCACCCTGTTGCCACAACCACAAATATATATATTTCTTCCCCTGCCATTGTTAATGGAAATGCTGCTTCATTTGTTGTTAGTGAAGACACTATATTGCTAAGCCTGACTGGCTGTATAAGGACATGATGCTGCCTGACATCACACTCCTTATAGGCTGCCCATCTATAATTGGCTAAGGTCACTCAGGCTGCATGCAAACTGCAGAAATAATCTAGTTTGAAAGCACTTCAACTGCCATGGCTCAGTGGAGCTCTGGTGCCACAACAAACTACAGCTCCCAGAATTTCATAAGACTGAGCCATGGCAGTTAAACTGGTGTCAAACCAGGTTATTCCTGCATATGGATGCAGCATCTGTGAGCGAGGTAGAAAAAATATCTGAGAAAGAAAAGACAAGGTGATCCCAAAAGTTACAGACATGGGTAAAAGGCAGTAAAAGTTGAGGGAGAAAATGTACATAGGGGGAAATCCTATGTGACCCCAAATGTTTGCAGGTTGAAAATTCATCACAGTCCTACATAATTTAGCACAACACTTGTAGTAGTAGCAGTAATAGCTTTGCTGGAGTAAGTTCATGTTCCCATCAATTCCCAGTGTTTTAATTTCAAGGACAATAGCAGATATTCACAACAGTTTATTGTAATAAAATTGATCATCCTGCCCTGGCTTTGAAAAAAAATCTATGAAACCATGAACATCTGTGATTCCATTTAATATATACTGGTTTGATTATTATTATTACTACTACTACTACCTGAGTGGTTTTCAAATTCTGTTCCCAGGAACCCTGCAGTTCCTCAGAAGTATATCAACCCAAAGGTGTTTAAAAAAAATTATGAGAAAATGGAAGGTGTAAAACAGTAAGTCTCCATCTTGCTATTTTGATTCAGCTTGATTTTACTTTTTATTCAGTACACAGACACAAGATTTTGTATGGGCAAGTCTATGGGAATTCTGAGATGGTACAGAACAATGGTCTTGTATGATAAACCAGTTGGAAAGTAGTGACTTGAGAGATCAAGGTTCACGTCCCTTTTGAGCCGTGAATTTCATAGGACTATCTTGATTCATTGACACTTTATAAGCTGGATCCAGCTCACAGGGTTAGTATGACAACCATCTAAACCACCTTATAAATGTAACTAACAAAGAAATACCATTTAGAATATGTGGAACATGGCAAAGATCCTTCTAGAAAATGCTCAGTAGATGCATTGGTGCAGAAATGACTCCCTTAAAAATAGGAAGTTTTAAAACCATTACATTTGAAGGTCAAATGATCTGGCACAAAGCTGACTTCCAACAGGACTGTAATTACAAGTCTCTTAGACTTCTGGCTCCTTCTAAGGACTTTAATTTTACACTCCTCAAATCACACGGGGTTGCTAAATATGCTTCATACCCCATCCAAAATCACTTGAACCATACAGAGACTACATCCCTCTGACACTGTGAAAAAAAATTAGTTCTCCAAGCAGTGCAATTATGTTTTAGTCACCTTTTTTATTCTACTAAATCAGTGATAATGCATCCGTGGGTTGCCTTAACATTCTCATTTTTTCTTCAACATATTCATAAGCCATCAAGCTGAGAAAAGAAGGATGGGTTTTAAGTTCTCATTTATTATTACTTTAATTGGTCGACAATTGCTCCTGACTAATTATTGCCCCTACAGGCGAGCTATTAACTCAGTGTGTTTTAAAGGGGCTGGCTTTTGAAAACGTTACTTTTGCAATAATGAGGCATCATTAATGTAGAGGCTTGATGCTTCCTCTCACTACAGTCGAAACTACTACCTGGTCCAAATGTAAATGCCAACCAAAGAATTGGTACAACAAGCCTTATTTCAAGCTGGTTTGCCATCCTAGTTTGGAGATCAAGAGCAAACCAATCAGATGCAATAGCAAACTATGGTTTCCATGAGATTATGTATCAATAATAGTATAGGTCCATTACAATGCACTTATAAAGTTCAAAAGAAGTAACCTTTGCCCAAAGTACCTTGCAATCTAAAATCTGAGTTAGAGATAAAAACAAAGGGAGGGAGGGATTAAAATGGAGGTGGGGTGAATGACACTACTATGAAGTTATTTCAGTTACACATGGGGATTATCCACATAAATTTATAGTAGCCTCATACAGCTTTAAATTCAGTGTCACGGCTCTATGGAGACCTGTAATTTGTTGTTTTGTGAGGTCCTTAGAACTTTCTTGTGAGTCCCATGAAGTATAGCATTAGATCTGTATGGTATAAAAATTTAAGGGCTCCATGGAACTGCAGACCTGAGGATTCCATAGAACTGAACTAAGATAAAGTGATACCAAAGTGCTATATGGTGGGCCTTAGGTATCTATTGAGGTTTGGCTCCAGGATCCCCTGTGGATCTCAACATCCCCCATGGATACCAAAGTCCCATTAAATACAGTTGTACACTCAAATGGTGTCCCTTATATAAAATGGATAAATCAAGGTTTGCTTTTTGGAATTTATATTTTTTTAATATTTTCAAGCTGTGGATGGTTGAATCTGTGGATAAGAAATATGTAGATACAGAGGACCAGTTGTAGTTGTATAGTATGAACATCTATGGCTAGGCTATGTTACAGACTTAGGCAGTGTACAGACTGCCCCTTTGGGGCAGCCTACACCCACCCCTTTCCCCAATGGATTGGGGCCTTAGATGCCACAGCGGCAGCCCCGGAGGCCTCGATCCGCCACTTTTCCAGGCCGTGGGGAAGCAGCAAAATGCCACTTCCCCGTGGCCTGGAAAGGGGTGTCCTTGGGGCTTCATGCCCCAAGGACACCCTGACAGCAGCAGGGAAAGGGAGAAAGGGGCCACTCGGCCCCTTTCTCTCTGTATCGCTGGCGTGGCTGTTTAAAGACTGCGCCAGTGATATGTCCAGCAGAAGGAGCTCCTTCTGGCACTGCTGAAAGGGTGCCACAACCGCTCTTCAGCGGCATGAAGATGTAACAGCCGCGCCGTTTGGACGTGACGTGGCCGTTACGTCAAAATGGTAGCACCTGTGTGAACAGGGTGTCGCCATTTTATACGTACTCTGTACGTACTAGGGCTGCGGGCATCTAAAAGAGATGCCCCCAGGCAACCCTAGTACGTACGGAGTACGTACAAAATGGCCCGTCTGGACAGGGCCACAGTTATAGTAGGGCAGCTATGGAATCAATGCTGACTTGCTTGTTTTTGTATTCTATCTCCCATGAACTGCATCCAGCATGTCCAACATTAGAGGGAAATGTAGCCCCATAAATATTTGTTTATTTGTTTTATTGCTTTATATGCCATCTTTCTCAGAATGGGACCCAATTGGCTAAAAATATAACAATTGTTTTGTAAAACTATTAAAATCATCTCCTGGATAAGGGCTGATCTTGATGCCAGCTTTTTTACAGAATCAGTAAGAGAGGTGTCCAGAGACTCTGTGGATCATGTTAGACTGGATCACCTTGAGTTTGTGAGTACCGATGAAGTGGACAAGCTCCTTGGAAGTGTAAGGAAGACGACATGCGCTCTTGATCCTTGCCCATCGTGGTTGACCGCCCAGGGAGGGGATGCTGTGACTACGCTATTACGATCAATAATTAATGCATCCTTTAGGGAGGGCAAATTTCCATCACAGCTACAATTAGCAGTGGTAAAACCACTTTTTAAAAAGCCCTCCCTAGATCCCCTGGAGAGAAACAACTACAGACCGGTCTCCCTATTACCTTTTTTGGGCAAGGTGATCGAGAGAGCAGTAGCCTTCCAACTCCAGGCTGTCTTGGACAAAACCGATTATCTGGACCCATTTCAAACTGGCTTTAGGGCGGGATGTGGAGCGGAGACAGCCATGGTTGCCTTAATCGATGACCTCCATCTGGGCACAGACAGGGGAAGTGTGGCCCTGTTAGTGCTCTTGGACATCTCAGCGGCTTTCGATACCATCGACCATGGTATCCTTCTGGAACGCTTGAGGGAGTTGGGTATTGGGGGCACTGCACTCCAGTGGCTCCGATCCTACCTCTCGGGCAGGTTCCAGATGGTGAGGCTGGGAGACAGTTGCTCTTCTAGAAAAGAGCTGACATCTGGCATCCCTCAAAGCGCCATTCTGTCCCTCATGCTATTTAACATTTACATGAAACCACTGGGAGAGATCATCCGGAGACATGGGGCATGGGGTTATCAGTATGCTGATGACACCCAAATATGCTTCTCTATGCCCCCGACTGTTACAGTGACTAAGGATGACTTCTCCCCTCTGAATCCCTGCCTTGAGTCAGTAATGGGCTGGATGAGGAAAAACAAACTCAAGCTGAATCCAGAGAAAACGGAGGTACTTGCCATAGGTTCCTTAGGTCCGGGGAGGGAAATTTGTCCACCACTCCTTGATGGGATCACACTTCCCTTGAAGGATGAAGTTCGCAGTTTGGGAGTACTTCTGGATCTGTCCTTACGTTTGTCATCTCAAGTGGATGCGACGGCCAGAAGTGCTTGGTACCAACTTCGGTTGATACGCCAACTGCGACCCTACCTCGACCGAAAGGACCTTGAAGCTGTAGTACACGCTCTGGTAATCTCTCGTCTCGACTTCTGCAATGCGCTCTACATGGGGCTACCCTCGTATCAAGTTTGGAAGCTTCAATTAGTGCAAAACACGGCAGCCAGGCTGGTCACTAACTCTTCGAGATTTGACCATATAACACCTATCTTGAAAGATCTACACTGGATCCCAATTAGCTTCCGGACACAGTACAAGGTGTTGGTAATTACCTTTAAAGCCCTACATGGCTTGGGTCCAGGTTACTTACGGGAACACATCTCCCTATGTAATCCACCCCGCACTCTTAGAACAAGTGGGAAGAATTTGTTGGAAATACCATCATCCAAACATGTTTCTACTTCCCTGAAGGCATTTAGTATAGCTGCCCCCAAACTTTGGAATGGACTCTCAGAAGAGACCTGTCTTATTACATCTCTAGAAATCTTTAAGAAGGCGGTAAAGACAGAACTCTTTTGCCGTGCTTATCCTCCTGACCTCCTATGAAGATCATTAGTATGGAACGAGTCCAGCTGACCCCTTGATTGATGAATGCTATTGTTTTAGATTTGATGTTTTTTTAGGTTTTATGCTTTTATTTTATTGTGGTTTTAATGTTGTTGTAATTTTAACTTTGTGATTTTAACCTTGTTGTGATCCCGCTTTGAACCATGGGGAGAGGCGGGAAGATAGAAATAAAAATTATTATTGTTGTTGTTGTTATTATTATTATTATTATTATTATTATCTCAGTAAAACAGCATGAAATTGCATTAAAATACAAAATTAAGAAAAAAAGGAATAAAACACACTTTCCATCTAAAAGCTTCCCTGACAATGATTATATATTAAGAACCTTGAACAAAAACATCTTTGCCCGATGGTGAAATGAAAGTAGGAGGAGGTGCAACCTAGCTTCCCAAAGAAGGAAGTTTCAGAGGAGCAGCCACTGAAAAGGCTCTTTCTTGTGTCCTCACCAAGTGAGCCTATGATGGTGGCAGGACCAAGTTAAAGCCTTCCTCTGATGATGATATAATTCTTGCAGTCTTATACTGGGAGATACAGGGGCTCTTCAGACTGGCCATTAAGGCCAGTCTGGTGCTGGACTCAGGGCATCGTATCTACATGAACTGGATGGAAAGGAAAGATAGAGTTGTGTGTCATCCATATGCTGGTGACACCACACTCCAAAACTACAGATGATCTCTTCTAGTGGTTTTATGTATATATTAAACAGCATGGGGTTCAAAACAGAATCCTGTGGGACTCAACAGGCCAACAGCTAGGCAGTCAAACAGGAGTCCCCTAGCACCACTTCTGAATTTGACCCTCCAAGAAAGACCAAAACCACTGTATAACAGTGTCCCGAGTCCTATCAGAGAGAGATGGCCTAGAAGGATACCTCTGAGAAGTCTAGAAGAATCAGCAGAGGCACACTATCTCTGTCCAGTTCTCTTCATAGGTCATTCACCAAGGCAACCAAAGCTGTCTCCATCCCATAACAATGCCTGGAGCCAGACTGAAATGGCTCTAGTTAATCTGTTTCATCCAGAAACTCCTGGAGCTGGGAGGCCACCACTCACTCCAGAACCTTGCCCAAGATTGGAATATTAGAGACTGGCTGATAGTTATTCAGAATGGTGGGATCCAAGGAGGTCTTTTTCAGTAATGGCCTCACCACAGCTTCCTTTAGGCAGGATGGAAACCTCCTTTGCTACAGTGAGGCATCCAGCATTCTCCTTTCCCCTCTCAGCTAGTCACCTTCTAGCAGCTTTTGAGACTCAGGAATAGAAAGGATCCAGTATCCATGTGGTGGCTCTCATTTCTCCAGGAAGGTCTGAAGGTCTGCAGATTCCTCATCCCTGTAGCTTTGAGAAAGACTTCACAGAAAAGGTAGGTAGGTTCTGCATTGGTATTTGAGGAAGAAATTAGAAGAATTGGCATAATGCAGGTATTCTGGGAAACAGTTCCAAATTTGTGAAGGCAGAAGGTGAGAAGTCTTCAGAGGGAATGGAAGAAATTTGGATGACAAATGATAGGAAAGCTAGGAAACAGGCAGTTAAATAAGGGAGAGAGAGTTGGAAAGAGAGCATGTGAAATGTAGAGCTCATGTCACCATGTCACCCGCAAATTGGCATTGGCTGTCTTGAACTTGGACCTGCAAGCTTCTCAACACAGGGACTTTTCTTCCCATATTTTGTTAAGCATTTTCCCTATCAGTGGTGGTGGATATGCTACCATTATTGCTAATTATAAGTTTAATCAATAGTGATGGAAATGGATCACATGATTGCATTGCAGAGCCAAAAAATAAGTCATAAAAATGCACATTAGGACTGCCATTCATAATTGACAAAGTTCCCCATGATATTCTTGCAAAAAAGCTTGTAAAATGTGGGCTAGACAAGGCAACTGTTAAGTGGATTTGTAACTGGTTGACCAGACGAACCCAAAGGGTGCTCAACAATGGCACCTTTTCATCCTGGAGAGAAGTGACCAGTGGAGTCCCACAGGGCTCTGTCCTGGGCCCAGTGCTATTCAACATCTTTATCAATGACTTGGAGGAAAAAATTGGGGGAATACTTATCAAATTTGCAGATGACACCAAATTAGGAGGAATAGCTAATACTCCAGAGGACAGGATCAAAATTCAAAATGACCTGAATAGACTAGAAAGCTGGGCCACAGCTAACAGAATGAACTTCAACAGGGAGAAATGTAAGGTACTGCACTTAGGGCAAAAAAAATTAAATGCACAGATATAGGATGGGGGACACCTGGCTGAATGAAACTACATGTGAAAGGGATCTAGGAGTCCAAGTAGACCACAAGTTGAACATGAGTCAACAGTGTGATGCGGCAGCTAACAAGGCCAATGCTATTTTAGGCTGCATCAATAGAAGTATAGTGTCTAGATCAAGGGAAGTAATAGTGCCACTATATTCTGCTCTGGTCAGGCCCCACCTAGAATATTGTGTCCAGTTCTGGGCGTCACAGTTCAAAAAGGACATTGAGCAACTGGAGCGTGTCCAAAGGAGGGCGACTAAAATGGTGAAAGGTCTGGAAACCATGCCCGATGAGGAACGCCTTAGGGAGCTGGAGATGTTTAGCCTGGAGAAAAGAAGGTTAAGAGGTGATATGATAGCCCTATTTAAATATTTGAAGGGATGTCATATTGAGTAGGGAGCAAGCTTGTTCTCTGCTGCTCCAGAGACTAGGACCCGGAGCAATGGATGCAAGCTGCAGGAAAAGAGATTCCACCTCAACATTAGGAGGAATTTCCTGACAGTAAGGGCTGTTCGACAGTGGAATGCACTCCCTCGGAGTATAGTGGAATCTCCCTCCTTGGAGGTCTTCAAACGGAGGCTGGATGGCCATCTGTCGGGGATGCTTTGATTTGGATTTCCTGCATGGCAGGGGGTTGGACTGGATGGCCCTTGCGGTCTCTTCCAACTCTATGATTCTATGATTCTATAAATAATAAATTCTACCTCTAGCTTAACAGCCAGTTTTCAGTGAAGTCTTAAAGTCAATTGTAACAGTGGCATACGACAACTTTGGGTGGTGTTTTTTAATTATATAACTCCCTGTTCTCACTCAAATTGCTGCCAAATCATAAAGTTTTCTGGGGTAAGGTTACCTTGTGTATTTCCTTCAATTTGCTCATTTCTGATTTACAATCATTATTTTCTTTAGAAAATTATTTCAGAAAGAGTCCTTTTTTTAAAGGAAATTGAAACTGAGCAGGTGTTTTACCAAAAATGAGATAGGATACATAATTGTGTAGCTAGATGACACAATATCTTTCCCAGGGGATACAAACAACCTGGTAATTCAAAACTAGCAAAGAAAAAAAAAAGCCAAAAAAAGCAAAGTATAAACTGTAATTCCTTCCCCACCAAAACATACCCATCCCCCATCTTCTTCACTCATTTGGGATAAATATAATTTCTCATGGCAGTGAATGTCTCTTTCTTAAGCCTCAGGTGGTTTTAACTTAATGAGATTAGTTCCAGCAGGGAGTGAAATCCCATGTGATAGGATTAGTATTTTATCGGTTTTCGTCTCATACAGCAAGTTCAGCGTAGTCGATCTTGATGACGTTCAGTTATTGTTGGCATTTGGACCTTGTTTTCAAATGTAACACCATCCCCTAACTCTGCCATCAAAAGCTCTGGCAGAACGTAAAGATATTGCTTAAAAATGTCTCCAGAGAGAAAACTAGGACTCTATTATCCTTTCTTCGAAACTGATGATTCCATATTTCTGTACCCAAAAGCTATCCTTAGTGTAAACATCATAAAGCAAAGCAGGCAGGAAGCGACAGAATATAAAATATATTGCTTTTCTCCTCTGCAGGAATTCTACTTCACTTTAAAGTACTGAGTGCTAAAGTATGGTTCAAATGCAGGTGGACACCTTTACAAATTAAAGACACACTTCAAAAACAGTCGAATTGTCTTCCATGGGATCAATGGCTTACAATTCCATCCCACAGTGTTACTATGCATTTATACAGAATTTCAGGCTGGTTGCATATATATTCAGTAATGTTGCAATTGAGGTGAATTTCATTTTGGGTAACTTTTGAGGATAATTTATTGTTCTGCATCTTCAACTAGTTTCCAACTGATGATGAACCTAAGGTAAAACTATCCTGGAGGTCATGGAAAGATGGATTCCCAAAAGGGGTTGCCTTTGTCTTCTTTTGAGGCTCAGAGTATATGGCGTATCTAAGGTCTCCCAGAGGGTTTCCATCACTGACTCTGGGCTTCAGATTCATAGTCTAACTATTCTTTTTTGTTAATTTCTTCATCTCTAGGGTTGAAAGAACTCAGGGAAAATGGACGAAACAAAGACGGAAATGCTCTTTGTCCCAGGACAGTGCACTTTTATATCTTAAAAGTGTTGGGTTGAATTCCTACCTAATGAACCAAATTAGTGTTCAATTTGGGTGGTTGCTTGTTATTTCTGAGAGACTCCTAATCAGTAATATTTATGTGATGAACAAGTAAAAGAGGATGCTTTCCATGCTAAGAATAAGAGTACCCCTCAAATGTGGCTGGATGCAGATGAGGGACACTTTTGTTTCTGTTCATTTTTCACAAATATAGCAAAATTTACAAATATTAAGGATGCAAAAACTTGAAAGTCTTTTTAAACAGTGAGAGAAAGGCTGCTGACACTGCAGGATTAATGCAGTTTGATACTGCTTTAACTGTCATGGTTACATCCTATGGAAATCTGGGATCTGTACTTTGCTTTGGCACCAGAGCTTTCTGACAGGGAAGGCTAAATATCTCACAAAACTACAAGTCCCAGAATTCCATAGCTTTGAGCCATGGAAGTTAAAGTGGTGTCAAAGTGCATTAACTCTGCAGTGTAGCTGCAGTCATGGTGAAACAGGATGATTTCCATATACCTATTCTCTATACAATTGGCCTTCCACATTTGTGGCTTTGACTTTTGCGGATTTGATTATTTGCAGTTTTGGTTAATATGTCCTCTCTAGGAATTTCTAGGTTCACCACTGCAACTCTGCCAGAAGTTGATCATAGAATTGTGCTGGAGAACCTAGAAATTCCTAGAGAAAACACCTCTCTAGCAAAACAAACAAACAGCTTCATTTATATACCGCTTCATACTGAACTAACTGTGTCTAAGCGGTTTACAACTGTAAGCTAATTCCCCATAACAATCTGGGTACTCATTTTAGCGACCTCCTTGGACAGATGCAAGCCTGAGTCAATCTTGAGCCCCCTTAGCTGGGATTGAACTTGCAACCTTATGGTTTTTGAGTGAGTGGCTGCAGTACAGGCATTTAACCACTGCGCTACCAGGGCTCCTAACATCTCTAGCAAAAACACTTCTCTAGAAGTTTCTTAGAGAAAATACCTGTAGGTCCTCCAGCATGATTCTATGATCAACATCTAGCAAGATGTTGACCATAAAATTGCACTGGAGGACCTGGAGATTCCTAGACAGTTGTTCTCTCAGGTAAAGGTAATAGTATTTATTTATTTGTGGTTCTTCCACATTCACAGGGGTCCTTCACCCCTAACCCTAGTGAATGTGGAGGGACTACTGTATTGCATGTGTGTGTATCTTCAATACACTTCTGTGCCGTATTATCTTTATGTTAACTGGTTTGGAGGTGGCAGTATTGAAAAAATACTGTCTTAACAAAGAACAAACTTCATAAGAACCCTATTGGAAGGGGAGTGTTTATGAATTCCCTGAACAGAGGTATTTGTCCCTGCCAGTCAGCCATGGCTGAGACAGTCAGTTGTGTTCTACCTATATTATAAGGATATTTGTTTCTGATTTATAGTTCTGATTGTGGAGACGTTCCCAGGCATATTTTTTTTTCTAGCTCCTTTTTTTCATATTCTTCCAAAGAATTGGTGTGGAAGTTTGCAAAGTTGTAGGCATGTTCCACTAGGAGCAGATTGGTCTAATGTCACTGCAGCTCATCTCAATGTATTATTGAATTAGAAACTGGTTGTTGAAGTGCCACTTATAAATGTAGGCAGGGATTTTTGAACCTGAGAGATGGTTTTTATTTTGATTTCCATTTGATCTGCATTTGACCTTTTTATGACTGAGCTGTGATCATAATAGATGGATTAACTGCAGATGGACTGAGCCTTCACACCCTCTGAACACAGTATGAAATCATAGCCTCCAACTGTCCTGTGTTGGCAGAGACAATCACAATTAAACATCTATCATCCCACTTGTTCATCTTTTTAAATGCCTGTTTTTTTGGTTTCCTCCTCCTCCCCCCCCCCCCCCGTGTTCTCAGCTTACTACAGTTGCTGCAAATAGAGTTCAAAGTCCAAAAGCCATTTGTACTCAATTTAGGAAGGAACAAAGGAGAGGAGATGACAGAATATTGTCCTCCCAAAGCATTGCAAAAGCAAACTGCTGAAGCTTCTCCTAGCTTGTATGTTCTTCCTTGTTAATAACATTTGCCATATTGATCACACTCCGCCAGACATATCCCACTTTTCATTTGTGAAATGATGGAATGTTTGTGAGATGATTTCAGCTTCTGTACTTAGAGAAGCTGCTTTTTTTCACTCTTCTTCTACTAGCTTTGTGCTTCATGCCCCATTTTCTCCATCCACTGCCAACACAACTATTGTGTTAATTTTCCCATTCCCACACACTAAGCATTGTCCCATTGTCCCATTCCTCTAAGACAAAGCAATAATGTTGGTTTTAATGAAAGCACTATGCAACAGGAAAATTCAGGGTAAAATCCTAATAAAAGCAATTTGGAAAAGTTAATTAATTCCTCATATGGGAGCACAATAGCAGCAAAGAATTGGTGCATGTGAATAAATAGTAGATGCAGACATCTGAACAAAGAGCAATTTCATTTAATTATTAGGGCAGTAATTTCTAGTCATGAATCCCTGTGAAAAGGACAATGGTAACCATTCCTTCTTCCAAAGGCTGTAGAGGTGGATCACAAAATTAATACTTCTTTTGTCTAAAGTACCGAAGGTTGAAAATTATCCTGATGCACAGGACTGGAGATAATACCGCCAAGTGATTTAAGCAGGCTAAGGTACCTTTTCCACACAAGCCCAGTCATGTAACTAAAAATAAAATGGGAACATGCCGCTTTCAAAGCAAACATCATCACCTCTGCCCTCATTCACACAACTTGGGCTGCTGCCCCCATCACATTCTCTTCCTCTATCTTAATCCCATCTCCCTCCCTTATGCCCTATCCAGAATGTCTTTAGACATTTTAAAAAATTTCCCCCACATTTTTTTCAGAATTCTGGAGCTCTGCTACCATGATTGTAGTCAAAGGAAAGAAAGAGAAGAAAGAGAAAAATAAAATAAAATAAAATAAAAAAGGTACTAAAGGTAATTCGGAATAGTGAGAGGGGATAGAAGGGGATGCTGACACAGTGTAACTTACAATACCACAACTGCCTCAGGAGTGAAATTTGACACCTGGGGACTTCAGTGCTTGCCAGGTTATTGATGAGTTTCCTCCATCAATGAAAAAGGACAGGTCAGAGACAGCACAGCTATGGGTGAGAGTCATTGCCGTGTGATGAGTATGACCAATGCCACCTCTTTCCTAATGTAATCACAGTTTAAAAGTCTCATGTAGTACTGTCCTTAGTTTAGAATTCCTAAGCCTACTTAGAAGGAAGGATTTTTGGACATTTTTATGGTTTTGAGCCTGTTTACCCTCGGCACACAAGCTCAATGGCTTTAGAAAGACTAAGTACAATGCATACACGTCATATGCAGGCACATGATACACTGCTTTTCAGCATACGTTCAAAGCAGTGCTGCTTCTTCCGGTGCCACATGACGGACAATGTTGTTTGCACATTGCCAGCGCATGCCGCCGTGAGCACGAGCCCCATTACTTGTAATGGGGCTTGAGCATACACATTTTCTTTTAGGGGGGGGGGGGGTCTGGAACAGATCCCCCACATAAAACAAGGGTGCACTGTAATAAAGGATGAATTAATTGTGATGGCAGCAGAACAAAGAAGAGGAGGAATATGAAAGGACACAAAGATTGATTCAGACAATATAGAGGGTTTAGGACCTGAACCAGCCACTCACCAATATGGACAAGTGTGCCCTTTCTCTGAACTTCTACAACTCAGACACAAATCTGATCGCTCTCTCTTCCCTCAACCTTATTGTTGTGGGTCAAATGTATTTTTTGTCCAATGTGTGTTGATTTTGCCATGCATTTGCCACTGCTAACACTTGAACTCAGAGATCTTATGAATAAGTAAGATAAATAAATCTTGCCTTAAATCATAACATGTCTGAGTGGGTTTCAATAAAATCACTTGAAGCAATTTAAAATTTAAAAATAAATAAAAAATAATCTAAATATTCCAAAAATATATTAAACTTTGGGATAATTTAATAGCTGAATCTTTGAAGTTAAAATACTCTAAAACCCTATTAGCATGAAAACATTAGGCATCAAAGACCTTAATTAAAAAAAAACAAGTTTTAATAGATGCCAAGTTTGAAATTGCTGCTGGAACACAAAAGAACAATGTTGGTACCTACTGGTCCTCCAATGAGAGAACATAACCAGAGGGACACAGCATAGTAGGCCTTCCTTCTAAAACGTTACAATGTTTACAGTGGTGGGATATGGAGGGGAGCCCCTCCAGCAGATCTCAAGACTTCATTTATCCTTGGCCTTGATTGAAGGAGCACGCATAAAGATTTCCTGAGTGTGTCTCCAAAAGAATTTCATGAGTTACCTAGCAAATGCCTTTCTCTCTCAGTAGGATCCCATTCATACTAAAGAAGCAAAATGGGAAATAAAACCGCTCGACTTACTGGGCCAGTCTGGTTGCTGCTGTAGGGGCCTTCCTCTCTGGCAGAGCCCCCAGAAGGCACTGGGCCAGCCTAGCCATGCTGGGATTGCTCCGTCCGGTCTGGAAGACCTACAAATGCCAAGACAAATTCCTCTCTATAAATCTATAGGTTTTATTTTAATCATGTATTTTCAAATTCTATCTAAATTCAAAGAAGATTTGCTTAAGGAGGGACTGGAGTGGCAACCAACTGAGTTAGACAAAATCTTTTGGGATACAGATAAGGGGAAGATTTCGAAATTTTATAAACTTCTAGCTTCAAGGGAGCTTGAATCTGAAACAATCACATCTAATATGATAAGGTGGTCACAAGACGTGGGTCATCCGATAATGCTAGAAAATTGGGAAAACTCATGGAAAAAAACAGCTAAGTTTACTGTAGCCCAAGATCTCAAAGAAAATCTCAAAGGTTGTAAATAGATGGTACCTGACACCTGACACCATCAAAACTATCCAAGATGCATAATAATAGCAAAAAAAAAAAAAAAAAACAAATGTTGGAAATGCAGTAAAGTAAAAGGAAGCTATTTTCACGTGTGGTGGTCATGCTCTAAAATAAGGCGTTTCTGGGGAAAAATACATGATAACATACAGAAAATAATTGGAGTAAAATATACTATGACTCCAGAACTATATCTCCTTAACATGACCAATTATTTGGGGAGTGAGCCAGAGAAAAGATACTGGAAAATTGTATTGTACTTTATAACAGCTGCCTGAATTTTGTTGGCTAAATTTTGGAAAATGAAAAAAGTACCTAATATAGATGAATGGATACAGAAGATCATAGAAATTAAAGCTATGGATAAGCTAACTGCTCTGTTGAAAAATGAGGAGTATAAAAATGACGTATGGAGACCCTTTGAAGACTTTGTGCACAAGAGGTGGAATGAAAGAATGTAATAATAAGAATGTAATTAACTACCTAAATATGAAGGCAAATAAGAAGACAGGGATTAAAAATAATATTTTGTAGAAGTAGAACATGTGGATTTACGGAACTATGTTAACACAAAAGATGTGAATATGTGAATGCAACAATATCTCCGAGTAAAGAGTCATACCAAAGTAAAACGTGATAGAGATCAGTATGGAAGATATGTATAATGAGATTGAGCAAGGTCGTATTAATTTTTCAAACATATGTCTGTACCTTTGATCGGTGTTGTAGAAAGAAGATGATATAGTTTACTTTGACATATATGTGGTGATCAGAATAATTGATTTTGGATTTTGAAATATTAAATAAAAAGTAAATTCCAAAGTATAAATCTATAGGTTTTATAGAAAAAAATTCTCTTAGCATTTGTAGGTCCTCCAACACAATTCTGTGGTCAATGTCTGGCAGATGTCCACCATAGATTGCCCTGGAGGACCTAAAGATTCCTAGAGAGGTGTTCCCTCAGGTTTTAAAAAAAGTTTTTTGTTTGCATTTTTTCCACTTTCATGGGTGTTCTGTGCCCCTAATCTCAGTGAACATGGAGGACCCATTGTAAGTGCAGAATGAAAGGAGCAAAGCAGAAGGAGCAGCAACCTCGATTTGAGTAAATTCAAGACACTTTCTCTTTAATTTGGACTCGTATTGAAAGCTCTTAATACAGATGATCTCTCCAAATACATCCACTCTCAAGTGCATTACATGGTTACCCAATTCTAAATCCAGATACTGTCTTCTACAACACATTAGTTCCCAAGCACAGTATAGTATGCACTTTCCCAGGAGTTAAGAACACTGTCATCATAGACTGGAGATTATGTCATGGCCTTCATTCTGTAGCTGAAAACACAGTCAGCCCTAGAGTAGGGTGCTGAAAATGGCAAAATGCAGATTTCTCTAACATAGTCAATTGTTTTACTTTAAAAATGGAGCTGACCCCATTTATCTTAACATGGGAGACATCCAAGACTCTGACAAGCCCATCTGTGGGCTGTCTTGGAGAAAAAGTCATGTTTGCATCCAATTTAACTTACACTGCTGACTCTAACTTTAAAAGAACATGTTTTTTCTTCTCCTTTTGGTTTGCATTCATGAATCTGCTTAACCTTTTCCCTTGACACCATATATTCCCACCTATTTAATTCTCTTTTCTTCATTCTCTGAAGACATGGTTTTCTATATCTCAGTCTCAATGTGCAGCAAGCAAAAGCTTGCCAAATAATGTGCTTGACAGACCTTTCTTTAAAAATTTCAAAGACAGGGTCTCGTTTTGCTGCAGACCTCATGTAAAATCATTATTGGGGGCGGGAGTCTGGTCTTCAGAAGGCTTATTCTTATTCTTCATTTTGGAAAGTGATCCTAAATTTCTGAACTGGTTGACTGATACCCATGGAAATCAAGGCAAGCCTGTAGGTGTGCATGTCATTCCATTAAAAGAGAAGCTGGCCTTCGCAATAATGGATCTTGATACAGTGGTACCCCGGGTTACGAATTTAATTCGTTCCGCCGCCGCGTTCGTAACCCGAAAATCTTCGTAAGCCGAAAAAGCCATAGGCGCTAATAGCGAAAGCCGCGATTTCGTGCGAAAAAGCGCCGAAAAGCACCAAAAAAATTTTCGTAACCCGAAATAACCTTCGTAACCCGGAACAGTTTTTTTCAATGGATTTTTTTCGTAACCCGGAAATTTCGTAAGGCGGCGCATTCGTATCCCGGGGTACCACTGTACTTACAGGTTTGGAGAACACACTTTCCCTTTTTCACTTCGTGGTCAACAGGGAAGAACTTGGAAATGATGGGCATCTTTCCATTACAAGATCTCACAGATCTTCGTTACTTAGACCCTCTACATCAATTGTATGCCCATTCTGGTCAGTTTAGCCTAACACTGAATTATCCAGATCAGCTCTCTTAAGTCTCATGGCCTACCGATATTTTAGAGAATGACCATTGGCAATGGTTCATGACCTTTGGCTATGCTTTCTAGGATAGTTAAACCTCTGTTTGGCATTATGCTCAGAAAGACTATTTTAAGATGATAAAAGCCCTACAGCTCACCCCATGACCTATCTTCAGCTGATCTGAATTCCTCTGTAACATTCCTTGATTATTTTGGACATGAACAGTTACAATCATCTCTTAATGAACTTTCTTGGTCCTTAACTGGAGTTGTTGGACACCTAAACAATCTAATGCCTTGAGATATTTTATGTGAATCACCTTCTTCTGCTCCTGTTAGAGTTACTGGCTGAGCTCTTGCTAAATATTTCTTCTTGGTGGATTGGTACTGCACTCAGAACAACTTATTTTTCCAGTTCACACTCAGCCCAAACTTAACATTTTGGGAAAAGAAATACTTTAAAAAATATGAACTATGTTCTCTGTTGGATATGCTCAGGCCTTCAATACTGGGGCAGTTAGATTTCAGTTAGGTCAGACTGGAATACCATAAGGAAAGCTGGCTCCTTTGTGACAGCATTCATTTTACAGAGTTAAGCTATGAATGAATGAAGGAATGTATATTCTCTGGCTACAGGTTTTTAAGCTAAAAAGGGAGTTTCCAGACACTCAGGAAATCCATCAAGAAGAATACAGGCAGCCATTAGACTGCTAAAAGATTTTTTGCACTTCAGAAAGCATTCATTTGTGCTGAAATATAGGAGGTTTTCTGAATAGAAAAGTATTTTCTGCACAGAAATCCCATGTGTATTTCAGCACAAAAGTACATTTCTGCACATGGAGAAAAAAAATCCACATAGAAAGCATATTTCTACACAGAAAATAGATCTTATTTGCAGAAAGAAAACACATGCCTTTCTTCACAGATAGTGCATTTGTGCGCGTAAAAGGTTATTTCTACAGAAAAAAAGTATTTCTGCACAGAAAAAGCACATGTATTGCTACACAAAGACTGTATTTCTCCACAGAAACTGGGTCTTCTGCCACAGAAAAACCATGTGTGCATCTAAACAGAAAGCATTGTTTTCTCTACAGAAAATGTACTTCTGTGTAGGAAAAAAAAGTATATTTCTCTACAGAGAAATATTTCCTAAAGGGTAAACAAGGATCAGGAACTCTACACAAATCTATGCTTTTATATCCAGCAGGAAGAATATGTCAGGAATCATTCATTCTCATCTGTGAGGACAAAAAACACAAAGGTACACACACCTACACACCTTCAGACTAATTAAGTGAATTAAAAATTACTTTTGAAACTAGAAGAATCCAATTTAGAGGCAGAGATTTAAAGGCAAACAAAAAATCATAACCAGTAGAGGAATTTAAAAAAGAAAAAACCCATGAAGAGTCCTAGTATTTCAAATTCACCTTCATACCACTGCCGTGATCATCATCACACTGAGACAATTTTCAGTTAAATCTAACAAAGAAATAAAATCTCAGTAATATGGAAATAAACTACCCAAGGCCATTGTTCTGGAAACACAACATCTTTTTTTTTAATGGCATCAAATTACATTGTGTTATCTGTTGACAAAATTATGCTTCCGTAGCATGATTGGGGATCCCTTAAACACAGTGTAACATCTGCAAATGATCTCCTTGATTTGGCTTGTTCCTCTTTATTTTTCTTCTCTTTCCCCTAGGGTGGCCACTTATGCCTCACCAAAAAAAAGAAGAAATGCATCATTTAAGGGGGGGGGGAGGAATACACAGAAATGCATAAAATTGTAAATGTTAATTTATATGGACAGATGCAAATTTAGAAACTTTACTATACAGTACTTGAAATAAGGGATGGGCAGAGTGTGACCCATACAAACTCCGCCAAGGCTGTTTTGGTGGCCCTTGACTCATCCAAGTGCCCCAGACTGCCTCTCTCCTCAAAAGAAGAGTGAATAGCTTTTCCTGCAATTCTCCTTTTCAGCTGGTTGCAAGGTGTCCTTTTACAGTGCTTGTCCTATTTAACATTTAAAAAATGTCCAATTTTGACATCCAAAGGTGTATGAACTTTTATATACCAAGATTTGTTCAGAGGGGATTGCTTTTGTTTTCCTTTGAGGCTGAGAGAGCATGACTTGCCCAAGGTTACAGTGAGTTTATGTGGCCAAACTAGGGTTTGAACCAGGGTCTCAGTCCATCACTTAAACCATTACACTATGCTGACACTCTTACTGATTAACATTAAAACAACAACAACCCAGTTTTGACTTTTAAGGAATGTTATATACACAAGCATGCCTCAGTAAACAAAGCCTGCAAGAAAGAAACATTTTTGCATAGTTTTCTTACACCTAATTAGACCCCCCCTTTCCTCCTTGTCCTCTGTCTAGCTCAGTCTCACACAATATATGGCCTGTGGGCCACTTGCAGACCACCAAAGGATTTCTGGCAGCCTGAAAGGATGTGGAATGACTTCTGGTAGTAGCTGGCTGCTAATGGTGAGCCAGCCTCTCCAGTAAGGCACCTCAAGCCTCATCTGCAACCAAGACTTCTCCCAAGGAGAGGGAAGGGCTGTAGAGGAGGAGGAAGGGTGAATGTTTGCCCCCGAGGATCCTCTGCAGCCCAGCTTTTTCCTGAGAAGAGGGCCAGGCTGCAGAGGAAGAAGAAGGATGAATGCTTGCCTCCTGTGCATCTTCTGCAGACCAGCTTTCTCCCAAGGAGGGGGACAGGCAAAGGAGGAGGAGGACAAAAATATTATTATTATTATTATTATTATTATTATTATTATTAAAATCTATTTGAGGCCCAAAGATTTTTAGCCTATTTAATTTTGACCCCTATCTATGGCCAAGTTGAGGAGGTATGGTTTAGTTAGAACATCTTTTTTTTTAAGCAACATTAACATTAGGAGGATTGGGAAGATAGGCTGGAGAAACACATTCTCTTGGTGTTGGGTTGCAGAAGTATGTCTGTAGTAAACCATGAATAAAGCCTGAGCAAAGAACAGGATTATACTCTAGCCATGTATGCCTCCTTACAACGGGCACAGTAAACAGCAGACGCCTTTAAAATCTCTTACCACAAATTGAACATGAGTCAACAGTAGTGGAATTCAAAGATACAGTGGAGGAATTCAAAGATCTTAAAGTGTTAGTCTTTAAGATTAGTATGTAGAGAAATTTTGTAGCACCTTTGGAGCTAACTGAAAGAAAGAAGTTAACAGCATGAGCTTTCATAGACTAAAGTCTGCTTCCTCATATGAAGAAGTAGACTTTAGTCTACAAAAGCTCATGCTGCCAACCTCTTTCTTTCAGTTAGTCCCAAAGGTGCTACTAGATCTCTCTACATAATGAGTCAACAGTGTGATGCAGCAGCTAAAGAAGTCAATGTAATTCTAGACTGCATCAACAGCAGTGTAGTTTCTAGATCAAGTGAAGTAATAGTACCGTTCTATTCTGCGTTGGTTAGATCTCACCTAGAATAGTGTGTCCAGTTCTGAGGATGACAATTCAAGCAGGATATGGACAAGCTGGAACATGTCCAGAGGAAGGTGACCAAAATGGTGAAACGGCTGCAAGCCATGCCCTACGAGGGGCAGCTGAGGGAGCTGAGTATCAGCCGAAACAGATTGACTCAAAATGCTGGCTTTCCAGCAGCTTGGGGACATGGCGTATGCCCCAATGCCACACTGAAGTCATCCTGGACCCACCAGGCTGCCCACATGGTGCTCCAGCGCCATGGCATTTACATGCAGCACACCACAGGAGCCCCTTAATGTCATGGCAGGGAGGGAAAGGCTGGCTTTTTTGCCAGCTCAAAAAGGAGCAGCATGTATTTTCCGCATCCCCAACCCAGTCTGTTTTGCCCCTAAGTTTAGCCTGGAGAAGAGAAGGTTAAGAGGTCATATGATAGCCCTTTATAAATATTTGGATGTCATGTTGCAGCTGGAGCAAACTTGTTTTCTGCTGCCCCAGAGGATAGGACCTGGAGCAATGGACTCAAACTACAGGAAAAGAGATTCCACCTCAACATTAGGAAGAACTTCCTGATAGTAAAAGCTGTTTAATAGTGGAACACACTCCCTCAGAGTGTGGTGGTGTCTCCATCTTTGGAGGTTTTTAAACAGATGCTGGATGGCCATCTGTTGAACTGCTTTGATTGTGTATTCCTACATGGCAGGGGATAGCACTGGATGGCTTTGTGGTCTCTTCCAACTCTATGATTCTATGACCTATGGCCTGCACCCCAAGATTGAATGCAGAGAGTTGGGAACATTTCAGTGGGGAAGACAACACAGACAAAAAAGGATTCAGTGAAAATAACACTTCTTCCTCTTCCACTGATATGTGTCTTCTGCACCAAACAGCATTCCATGAACAGAATTATACCAATAATATCAATTAGATATCACCCTCAAAATGTACAGATACAGAACTTCACATATGTCAATGACCTGAAAGTAATGAGGCTAGAATGAGAGATAATGTGGAAAGAGGACAGTGGAGTAGTGTGAAAGAAAATATTATTTACACACAGAGAGCCCTTGATATTATACCCCATTATATACAATTGGGTTATAAAATACAGTAGTGCCCCTTTTTGTAAATTGTGCTTTTTGGCTCTTTCTTTCTCTTTCTTTCTTTCTTTCTTTTTGACCTATTTTCAAGCGGTGAATGGTGAATCTGTGGCTGCGGAATCAGTTACTATAGAAAGTCAACTGTATATCTCATATCACCAACTGTATAATTTGGAAACAGAGAGGGAAAATTCTCCTATAAAAAAACCCCTTAGACACTTCAATGTACAAATGAGAGCAAGACAGGTTATTTAAATTCAATGGCATTTTGTTTTCTGTCTTACTGCAAGTAAAGCATAGAGTTTCAAGCCAGATGTGTGAATTGTCTGGCTTAAATATTAAAATCAATAAACCATGAGTAAACAAAAATTTGTCTGCAATTTATCACTTTATAGTTTCACAAATAATAGAGTTTCACTTGAAAAATGCCACCTTTTCTTCAACACTGCAGTGATGTAATGATGTTAAGGAGGCAATTACGGTCAAAACAAAAACAGTAACAACCAGCTGATGGAAGCTAAAATAAATATGGCTAATTAAAGGAACCATCTTTTTAAAACTAGGTTCAATATACAAAAGGCAGATTTACAGTTGAACATTAAGAAATTAAAAATCATGACCAGAGACGTTTTACAAAACTTTAAAGTAGATGATAAAGACATTGAAATACTTCAAGATTCCCCGTACCTTACCCCAGTCATTAGCTAAAATGGAGATTGCAGTCAAGAAATCAGGAACAGTCTAGGGCTTGCAAGGGCACCTATGTAGGAACTAGGTAAGTCACTGAACTATAAAGCTATATCAGTGAATACTGAAGTTAGGCTTGTCGATACCATCATATTTCCAGTTTCTATGTATGGATGTGAAAGGTGGACAGTGAAGAAAGACGACATGGAGAAAATCAACTCATTTGAAATGTGGTGCTGAAGGAGAGTTCTACAGATACTGTGGTCTGCTAAAAAGACAAATAAATTGTTCTAGAACAAATTAAGACTGAACTCTCCCTAGAAGCCAAGATGACTAAACAGAGGAGATTATTGCACTGACTTTCTTCCCACTCTTGGTGCCGGCTAAAACTTTTTTAAAACAAATGTTATCACACACCCTCGTGCCCAGTCCAGAGTCATGCCATACCCAATCTTGGCATCCAAGACTTCTCCTGTACTTTGCAAAGAAAGGGACTTTCCCATTCTATGCAAAGTCCAGGAGAAGTCCAGATTGGGTACAGGATGCCAAGATTGGGTATGGGATGCCTCCAGATTGAGCACAGAGGCATGCGATAACAGCCCTTTTAAAAAAGTTTCAGCCCGTACCCAGGTTGGGAGGAAAGACAGTGCGATAATCTTCAGAGACAGTTGGACTGAGTTCACTGACAAACAGTATAGAAATGTACATGCTATTGCTATTGCTAGGTGTTAGAAGTCAGTACTAGAAAACATAGGTGCCCACTTCAAATCAATACCCCAGTTCACTACTCCATATAACGTATTGCATAGATAGAACTGTGAAACCTATCCCTGCTTTCAACATCACATGCCTCATCAGCCCCACTCTTGAGCTACCACTGGAAACCTAGAAAACTGTACAGCACTACATGAGGCCTACTTATATAAAAATGACCACTTACAGTCTGTAGTGACAACACTCAAAATGACACATTATTTTCATGTTTTTCTCCTATTCATAGGTTCATAGATTTGGGAGGGACAAGATGGGCCGCTTTGTCCAACCTCCTGCCTTTTGTAAGCATACACAGCTAAAGCACTCCAGAAAGATGGCCATCCAACCGTAAAGTCCACCAGTTTCTGAGGCAATCTATTTAATTGCCAAATAGTTCTTACAATAAAGAAGTACTTCCTAATGTTTATGTGAAATCTTTCCCCTTTTAAGTTTTGTTATTTGAATCCATTAGTTCATGTTCCCAGTCTCTGGAACACCTTTATCTTCTTCTTCATTACATCCCTTCATTTAGTGAAGAGATTTTTTAAAAAAAGATTTCCCCCACCCACCCACCCCCAATATACGGGAACCCCACCTCCACAGATGACCATGCATCATATTATTCAATGGTAGCAATGTGAACATGCACATTTCAGCATGTGCTCTTTCACTTAATCACCATTGAATATTATGAGACATGGTGATCCATGGGTGATCACAATCACAAATCAGAAGCTTGCCAATATGGTATGCCCATTGTTCATTTCATTCTTAGTTTCCAGTAAACTACCTATAATCCACAGGGGAACCTAAAATTTCAAAAATCACACCTATACATATACAAAAATCTGCAGGAGGAACTATAATGTGAATTAGGCAGGCTTTAATTGAGATGTTTGATATAACACCATATAGCAAGCAATGGTGGTCTGGATAAACCATCTAAAGCTCAGTTGTGAGGAGGAAATCAAAAAAGTACTAGTGTGACAGAACAGGGGATGAACGGAGGGTGAACTTTTCTCTTGCCCATTGAATCTTCTTCCAATGCCTTGCTGGGTCAGTGGAGACACAATCTTGTTCTTTCACGAGGGCACAGCCGATTAACCTAACAAACTGGCAAAGACAGACTTTGGCAAAGAAGAAAGCTGCTGGCATCAAAATGATCTAATGACAGAAGACAAGTTTTGCAAGTCTGAAGAATGAAGAAACGTTTAAGAGAGAGTTTTTAAGAGACAAGGAAAGAAATGGAGAGAAGTTGTCAAAAAACTACGAATATCTAGGAGGGTGTTCCTCAGTCCCAATTTTTACATGCACTTTTAATACATATTGATTGATATGTTCACAGTTTCTTTGCAGTGCACATTAGATTAAGGCTGCTGAACTGAGTTGATATGCTATATTATGTGACAGCTAGGAAAATTAAAAGCCCTCAAGCTGTGATCTCGTCAGATCTCAGAATCCAAAAACCTAAAGGATGTTAGTAATGGAGTGGGCAAATTGCTTACAGGATCGGTTGTTACATTTTTTAAAATCTAGAAAAAGAGAGTTGGGAATTGTTGTGCATTTCAAAGTAACCATTCAAGTATAAATTCTACTTGAGATTTTACAACTAAAGTGAGATAATACAAATTGATTCTACTAACAGTGATCAAATATGTTTCTGAATCTAAGCAGGGGTTTGTTTGAACAATGCCTGGTTGGAAACAGTAGTGGAGCTATTGTAATTTTACACCTTGGATTTAGCTTCAGTTATTTCTGTTTTATCCCTACTGTTCTATACTGTACAACTGTTTGTACATTCTTATATAAAAACAGTATCATCCAGAATGCTCCAAAGCTAGCATTTTTCTGAGGCATCAAAAAGAAAAGGTGTCTGTCCCTTCCCGTTCCCCAAAATGGTGAAGAAACTTTTGTTCTATTTCTTTCAGGATGGAATAAATGGCTGTACAGACCATCCCTAAGGGGCGGCCTACAACCACCATTTTCTTCACCAGATCGGGGCTGTGGCAACCACATGCCAGGGCCCCAATCTGGCCTTTCCAAGGCACAAAAAGGAGCCACAAAAAGCAAATCCTTTCTGCACTGCAGAAAGGGCGCCATAGCCACTAGTGCTGCAGCTTTTCTTCACTCATTTGGCACTGTGTTATAGGGACACAGCGCTAGCGGAGCAACGTCATGTCCTCCGCCATGTGGTGGGGTGTGCAACATCACACCGGCATGGAAGAGGAGTCAGGGCATGTGGCATGTGGATGCCACACTCCCACTCTGCCGCCATGGCGGCCTTTGATTCCAGTCTATACAGCCCCTAAGAAAAAGAAAAATCTGAGAACTTTTCTTTGAACAATAACTGCAGGTGATTATATCACCACTCCTTTCCTGTGAATCTTATAATGGATATGAGGGATGACAGTATTTTGCTTCAGGGATAACTTGGCATGAGAAGAAAGACAAAGCATTTCCTGCAATTGTCAAAACCTACCTCTTTTCATAGAGCCTTTAATTTAACCCCTGCCATCCTATGTTCTTGTCCACTTACAGCCTAAGTACAAAGAACTGATTTTCTTTATACTGGTCGTTTGTAAATAAAAATGAAAATCTGTCAGTCTCATTCTGTTTTATTTCTCAAACTCCTGCTGACATTCCAAATGCCCCCAAGTTTCATATTAGGTTGTTAAACCATTTTTCTTCATCATATCCATGGACATTTCTGAATATTTTTTTGCCCTCCCCTGCCCAAAATGTATGCTATTTTAATAATGTGCATGGTCATTTATGCTTTCCTCCCCCATGAATATGGCATGATTCTATGTATTTTGGATGTGTAAGCATCTTTAGTTCAGTATATGTTTCAAATGTACACATGGTTTTGTAATACAGATGATTCAAAAGCAAACCACATGACTTTGTAAGAGAGTGAGAGAGAAAGAGAGAGAAATAAAATGTATTTCCAGCAGCAGAAGTAAAAAGAGTCCCAAGCTAAGATGTGCTTTATCTTCCTGTTTGTCTCAGGAATTTGAAGTGAATATTTTCATAGGGAAATGCAAAGCCAATAAACTTGTTTTCTTGAAACATCTGCTACCATGGCTCCCCATTTTGTCTTCTTTCACCTTATTCATCACAATTAATATTGTAAATTCTGTGAGTTAGAGACATGGAAGACACTGTACATTAAACAATGTGTTGGATCAAAAAAAAAAAAAAAAGAGCCTCAGATGAACTCCATTCATGTAATGGGATTTTCATGCTTGCTTCTCTGCTAGCCTTCTGCAACCTCCAGTGTGGAGATGGGGTATTTCTAACCTGTAAGCTTGGTGATGGTGGTGGTAGTGGTGGTGATACAACTATTGCTATTGCTATTGATACAGTGTACAGGAGTCTGAAGCAGTTTAATGATAGAGCTAGCAAGCTTCTTCCACTATTTCCAATCAGTGGTCAGAGATAAGAGGCAGTTTAAAAGCTGGGAAAGTGTTGCATGAAATGAGCTTTGCTTTGCAGCCTAAGAAGCTGTTGAACTACAGCTTAGCAGAGTATGAGGCTGCATTAGGAGCTGAATATTGGGCCTGTCCAGACAGACCAAAATAAAGCTGCTTTGGATCACTTTGGAGGTATGCTTTTTAAATGACACATTTAAGAGGCCAGAAGCTGAGATCCAGCCCTTAGGCTTTGGCGTGTCTTCTGGCTTCTTAGGATGCATGCATCATTTAAACAGAATACCTCCAAAGTGACGCAAAGCAGCTTTATTTTGGCCTGTCTGTACGGGCTCATTGTTAGGAAAATCAGTGCAACATTTGTGCAACAAGTTCTCTGGATCCTAGCCAGACATTATCGTATATTTTTTTTTGCAAGATTTTGTCTTCAGACTCTTTAAAGCTCAAAGATGCTATCAAAGCAAAAAAGAAAAGAAAAGAAGAGTGGTAAATGATATGGTTGAGGTGGCAAAACAAAAGTACATATCCAGATGCAGTAGTCAGCAGAACCAAGGTGTCTGGCATTAGCATTCAGGAGAGGAAAATGTCCCTCTCACCATGTTTGGCTTGAGGGATATTTCAGCCATCTCTTACTGTGCATTAATCGGCAACTAGATTACACTCTCATGATCTGATAATTGTTGTAATCTACTGATTTAGTCTCCTGTGTGCAAGTGGACCTTCTGCATTGCCAGATGTGGAATGGCAAAGAGTTTGTTAATTTATTTGTTCATTTATTTATTGAAGGCATGTATTCCCCAGCCTTCAAAGAACTCCCAGGGTGGCTGGAGATTCTCCATGTAATCAGACGATGTTCTCTGCACAGTCATGGAGCTCTGCCTTTCATTGCCAGCAACACCTGCTCCATCCACTTCTAGTTATTCTTTGCTTCCTTGTTTTTATTTATGTCCAGCTCTCCCCCATTGAGAGTCTAGCATAGCTAATATCCTTCATAAACATGATGGCACACACATACACAACTAAAATCTTTTTTAAAAAATATATGATTTGTTACATGTCATGATTTTTTATAAAATCATGCAGGAATTTTAATTGGGTAGGTGCTGCATTTTCATTTATCAGTCTGGGTTTAGATTATGCCTTTATTCTGTGTTTTCATTTGGCTAATATTATTGCACTACTTAACTGTAATCCCCTGAGTCCTTTTCATGAGAGAAAAATGGGTGATAAATAGAATAAAAATAATTTATGGTAATATTTATATAATTTGTGTTATAATATTTATAATATCAAGAGTAATTATAGAATCCCAAATCACTATTGATAAAATTAAGTTTCTGTCTGTCTATCTGTTATCCCCACTATGTGAAATGAGAGGGACAGATTTTAACAGATTTGGAGGATATACTTGGAAAGATCTAACTTTGGAATGTCTTACCAGGCTATTATTATTATTATTATTATTATTATTATTATTATTATTATATCACAAAAAACTACTAGTACTATACAATTACTATTACTATTTATGAAGTCTACAGGAGGGTTTTGTTTTTTTTTTTACAATTATTTTTCTGTAGTGTGAATGGATGAAAAAGGTTGGAACTGATGGCTATTAATAGTTACTAATTCTTCTCAGCAGAATGCCAAAATAATTTTGACCTAGAATCCTGCCAACATAAATATTTGACAGTTATATGCATTTGTAAATATGGAGGAGAGCTTTTTACTGACACATTACAAAAATGGTATGAGACACTAACATCTGACTGAACTGTTCACACAGTGTGGCAATCCAATTAGAGTATCAGCTGCTATTTCCCGCTTATCCCATTGTTTGACTAATCTAGTCCTCAGAAAAACACATATGAGCTTCAAGTCAAGCAATAAAAATAGCTATTGAAGTAATCACTTTCTCATCCTTAGAAACATATATTTAATGAAACAACAAACAACCCATGATGCCTGGGGTGGTATTGAATTTGGGCTTTCTAGAGAAAAGAAAATATGGATCTTGGGACCAACTACCAAAAATATTCTGCACATGATCCTATCATGGCAATTTGACTAAAACGAAGATGTCTAGAAATTGTTCACTTTGATGATCCTGAGACAGCAAGGAAGCTGGTACCCAAAGGATACCATGGGCCTATTCATTCTACACAATTGCAGTGGGGCCCTCACACATACTGGGATTAGGGGCACTGAACCCCCGTGAAAGTAGGAAAAAACTTTTTTTATTAATCTGAGGGGATACCTCTCTAGGAATCATTAGATCTCTCAGCACAGCTCTACTGTCAACTTCTGCTATAGGCTGACCATAGAATCATGCTGGAGGACCTAAAAAAATGCCTAGATAAGTGCAGATCTTTTAGCATCGCTGTATGGTCAACTTCCAACAGAGTTGTGCTGGAGAACCTAGGTATTCCTAGAGATAACATATCAATCAAATCCACAAATGTGGACAGCCAACTGTATAGTAATTTTAAACTGCCACTTTAACCACCATGGGTCTGTGCCTGTGGAACCCAGGGGTTTGTATTCTGGTGAGGCAGTAGAGCTCTCTGGGTGATAATGGGTCCCTTTTAGGGAGATAGGCAGCATAAAAATAAATAAATAAATAAGTTCTAAAAATCCCTTGCTAAACCACCAGTCCCAGGATTACATGGGATGTTGCCATGGCAGGTAAATAGAATATAACATACAACTGTGCAATACAAAACAAGTTAGGTTGTTTTTTAGATACAATCCTCTGTACCTAGACCATGAATAAAAAGATAATGGGGTGGAGAACTATCAGGGATTAGGGCTGTATCCCCTCCCTGCAAAATGAAAAGTCAATTTTTTCTTACTCCAAAAGTACTCAATTTTTTAATCCCTAGGGGACCCTGTGTGTTGGGGCATGTGAAATCTCTGCTTTGTAGCTCTGTGCAGGCTGCAAAGAAAAATCCTCCCATGCAGAAGCTGCCAGCCAGATAAATAACTGCGGGATTGCTGAGTACTCACAAAGAGGTTTTTAAATCTTGGTTCCAATTTGTACAATTGACTATCAAAGTGCTTCACCAGACTCTTATATACAACCATCACCACACTGAACAATCAGCTCGCACTCTTATATATACATCCCCTCCTGCAGTTTTGAGTCCGTACCACTTCTTGGTACGTCACCCAGTTTCCAGTCACCTGACAGCTGTGACTCTGCAGAATTGAAGCCTGCTGGTTTCAGCTCCTGTCCCTCTGTCATCAGCTTCCTGTGACTCAGGACTCTCCAAATTTTGAGTCATCATATCTGCCACCTCAACTCAGGTTAACTTGTCACCTTTGTCCCAGTTCCAGGCCATAGCCACATCCCTGACATGTTCTGTCCAGTGTGCTTTGTACTCTGACACTGTGGGTAACATGTGGCCCAAAGGCCATACTTTGCCCAGCTTTACTGTAGATGTTTAAATAACATCTATATTCAACTGGTAGTAGTTTACTGGTGATCCACTTCCATATAAAATAGAATTGACCAATCGATGGGATTGCTGTGTTAATTTTCACTTATGCTGGACTGAAAACAGATGGCCCTAAAGGAGAAACTCTATGCCACCCCTTTGCTCACTGGATAGGGGCTGAGGCACTGGCATGCTGCAGCCCTGATTTGACATTTTTCCAGCCCCCAAAGAAGTGGGAAAATGCTGCTCCTTTTTGGGGGAAGGGAGAAAAGCTACTTTTGCCACTGCCATGGTGGCTTTTCCGTGTTTCTTTGGCACAGTGTGTGTAAACACTATGCTGCAGTAACATCATGATGCCACCCACCATCTGGTTGGGCGGGTGGCGTGATGTCACTTTGGGGGTGAATTCAGGATAGGCAGCAGATGGTCACCATGCTCCCACTTCACCCCAATGCTGGTGTTTCTTTCCTTAGTGAACAATCCTGTGACAGCTAACAGACTAACAAGATGCATTCAGTGAAATATTCTGCAGTCCATGAATGTTTATGCCTAATAAAGCTTGTTAGTCTTTAGGATGCAACAGATACTTGCTACAAGTCAGCTTTTCTACATTGGCTACCAACATTTTAGTTTCTAAAGTATGCTGTCAGATATATACTATCAAATGTCCTCTATGAAAGTGAAATATTGTTTTAGGAGACATGATTCAGAACTGTCCCTTCTCTTACTCCTTCCCCTCCCTTTCAGATTTTATGTCCCATTGACTTTGTCATTACCATCAAGAATAGCACAGACTTTCCACCTCATTGCTATGGAAAGGATCCCTCTGCCCACTTTTAAGCAAATAAAGCTGGAAGCATCGCTTATTTTGGACATCAGATAACCTTGAGTGTTAAACCCCTTACATGCCATTGCTTTGCTCCTGACTTTCCATGGCAGAAAATAAAGAAGAAGAAAAAACACCTAAAGATGACCTTGGACAAAACAATGGTAAACTGGCCAGCAATTTTTCAGGAGGCACTGCTGTTATTAACTTGCAATTTTTTCATTTCTGCCTGCCATAGATGCTTGGCAGGTTAAGATTTTTCATTTTCACACTTGGATGAGGCTCATTGAAGGAGAGATTATGGAGATAGTGATGGCAAATTTTTACTAAGAGATCTTTCAGTCTTTTCATTCTGTCACATTGGGATAAAAATACTGAAGACTTTTTCTTTAAGGGATAGCTCATCAGCTGTTTATTAGCAGGATTAAAACAAGGGGTGTTAACTGCCTCTTCTGAATTACCTATGTCAAAGATCTGCTACTGCTTTCAACCCAAACCTGAAACATGTTGAATGAAGAGAACAACCACTTGTCATTTATTGATCACAGCAGAATCTATATTTTTGTACAGTTGCATGCTGGTTTTTCATTAGGCTTGTGATTAAGCCTGAACATTTACTTGGGGACTAAGCACTACTGATTTGACCAGAAATCAACTCTGAAGATCAACATATACAAGATGATAAATATCATTTCCCCAAAATATATAGATTTTTGCTATTATTTGCATGTTATTTATTGTTTGGGGCATTCTTTAGTTGTATGGCAGTGGATTAGACTAGATTGCCCTTGTGGTTCCTGAACTTTATAATTCTGATTTGATCAATCTATTTATTTAGAATACTTGTAGTTTGTACATCACACATGTGAGGGCTGGACAGTGAAGAAAGCAGATGGGAAGAAAGAAACGTATTTGAGATGTGGTGCTGGAGAAGAGTGCTGAGGATATTGCAAACAGCCAAAAAGACAAACAGATCAAACCAGAATCCTCGCTGGAAGCCAGGATAACTAAATGGAGGCTGTCAAACTTGGCCACATCTTGAGAAGGCATGGCTCATTAGAAAAGACAATAATGCTATGAAAGGCAGAATGTAGTAGAAAGAGAGGGAGACCATATACCAGATGGATAGACTCAATTAAAGAAGTCACGGACCTAAAAATACAGGATCTAAGCAGAGCAATTGAGGACAAAGGATCTTGGAGGTAGCTCATCCACAGGGTTGCCATGACTCATGGGCAGTTAATAACAACAGTTTGTATCATTTTAATGCTAGTGGAGTTTAAAAACCCACTAGTGAAATTATACTGGATTGAGACTTTGCACAAATGTTTGTGCATGGCATCTGCAGAAGAGGTTGTGAAAACAGTTGCCTAACCTCCTGAATAGCTTCTTTTGCCATGACAGCTGCTTTCAAATTGTCCCAGTTTGACTCTCTTCCTCCCACTTTGTTTTCAACATACATCAGTTGATGCAAACTGATTTCAAAGTGCAAGAGCAATCTGCACTCAATTACATCAGCAGGGAGAGAGGGAAAGGCAGAATCTTTCCCTTCCAAGTAGGTTCAAAGACAAGCTGCTGTAGCCTCTCCTAGTTTGTGTGTACTCCCTCCTTTCTAACTTTCATCCACTTAATCACACTTTTGATATTGCCTGCCACATCACCATGTTTCCACCTGAGAAATGTTGGACTGTATACACCACTAGCACGGTGCATTGGTTTGAGTGTTGGACAACAACTCTGGAAACCAAGGTTTGAATGCCCAGTGGCCATGGAAATTCACTGGGTAACTTTGGGCAAATCATAGAATCATAGAGACCACAAGGGCCATCCAGTCCAATCCCCTGCCGTGCATCCCCGACAGATGGCCATCCAGCCTCTGTTTAAAGACCTCTAAGGAAGGAGACTCCACTACACTCAGAGGGAGTGTGTTCCACTGTCGAACAGCCCTTACTGTCAGGAAGTTCCTTCTAATGTTGAGGTGGAATCTCTTTTCCTGTAGCTTGCATCCATTGCTCCAGGTCCTAGTCTCTGGAGCAGCAGAACACAAGCGAGCTTCCTCCTCAATATGACATCCCTTCACAGTGTTTAGTCATGTTCAATTTGTGGTCTACTTGCACTCCCAGATCCCTTTCACATGTAGCAGCCAGGTGTCACCCATCCTATATCTGTTCATTTTATTTTTTCCACCCTAAGTGCAGTAGCTTGCATTTCTTCGTTTTGAAATTCATTTTGTTAGCTTTGGCCCAGCTTTCTAGTCTCTTCAGGTCATTTTGAATTTTGATCCTGTCCTCTGGGGTATTAGCTACTCCATAATTTGGTGTCATCTGCAAATTTGATAAGTCATCCAAGTCATTGATAAAGATGTTGAATAGCACTGGGCCCAGGACAGACCACTCTGGGACACCACTGGTCACTTCTCTCCAGGATGAAAAGGAGCCATTATTGAGCACCCTTTTGGGTTCAGCCACTTCAGCCAATCACATTCTCTCATCCTCAGAGGAATGGAAAGGCAAACCTGTTCTGAACAAATCTTGCCAAGAAAACCCCAAGGTAGGGTCACCATAAGTCAAATGTGACATTAAGACAACAATGCAATGAAAACTGTAATGCTTATTATCCTTGTACTAACTCTGAAAGCATGCAATTGCTAGCATCGCAGGCCTTGTGCTAGCATAATGATACACTTGCACTACAGGCAATAGCTCCCACAGTCTCTGAAAGCAGCTCAAATGAGTAGTTTAATAGCAGAACATATGTTACCTACCACCCATATGGAATCCAAATTATTCAAGTGACATTTACTTCATATTTCCTCTTTCCTAGTTTGATAGCATTTATTCATTTTCTAAGAACAAGCTGGCACTCCTGACTTTGGACCTTACAGTTCTCCATATTAAAAGCCAGCCCTCCCAGCTTCGGTGCTAATAAGTCAGGTGTTTTAGAGGGGAAAGCATTTATTGTTTCCCTACCCTTCTGGGATTTTATTTCACTGCCTGGCAAGATAACATTCCTGCACCTTATCCTCTCCCGACAGCTGAACCCTAAATCCAGCTCTCCAAATTTCCAAACTTTTATTTGGTGCCAGTAAATCCCGAAGCGAGAACATGGGAGACAAGTTTCACAGCACTAAACAAAAGCCATGCATGTCAGAGGAGACTCAGTTTTTTTTATATTCCCAGCATGAGCCAAGTGTTATAAAATTGTTAGCATCCTCTAGGGCCTGCTTAAAACTATGGCATCCATGTTCAGATCAATGAATCCTTATTTTTGTGCAGGGAGGAGGGAGGGTTTTAAGCTAATTGCAAATGAGTATTTATGCATGGAATTATCATCAGTTCTCCTGGGGAATTCACTTCAGAGAGCAACCTCCCTAGGAAGACTGCTGGCACAGAAATGAGACACAGAGCGTGCAATCAAAAGCATACAATGCAACTGTATTGTTAATAACACAGCTCAAACGTTGGTCTACCAGGAGAGCAGATTTCTATAGCCTTTCTTTGTGAATTATTAACTAGTCCCAAGTTAACAGATGAAGAACAACCACTGATTCTTTTCCTCAGAGCACTAAAAGAGAGCAAGAAGAGAGGGAAGAATTGTGCAGTATCCTCCTTAAAACTTCCAATAATCTTATCAAGCCACATTTTGCTCTCGTAAAACCTCTTGGATATTTCAGATGAGAAGAAACATTCAAACTCAGTTCATTTGAGCAGAAACTCAATAAATTGTATCCAAAAATGTAGAGAAATTTTGACCATTCATTCCTTTTGTATCCTGCCTTTCATCCAACAGAGGGCCCAAGGAGTCTCACAGCACAAATTAAAATAAAATATCTTATAACCTAAGCAGGGTCAGACTTGGTGAGTAGTTGCATGGGAGACCACCCTGGTTAGCAGTTAGCAGTTGGGTGGGACACTGCCAATGAGAACCAGCAATGTAAACAACAGCCAGCCAGGCAGAGGATGCTGAGCCACCTCCTGAGAAGCAGCCTGCTTTTCCCTATCTCCACCAGGGCCAGAAGGCAGCTGAGGCAAGGCAGCTTGACCAAGAGTGGTAAGCCACGCTGGAGGACTAAGGGTGGCGGCTCTCTCCACCTGCGCCGGCGCCACCTCCCTGCCAGCAGGGAGGAGTGCAAGGAACCCCGCGCTTAAAAATCTGTGCCGCAGTACCATCACCGGCCACGCTGAGGACTGAGGGTGGCGCCTTTCTCCACCTGCGCCAGAGCCACCTCCATGCCAGCATGGAGGCGTACAAGGAACCCGGTGGTATATAAACACGCGTCACAGAACCATCACTGGCCACGCTTAGAGCTTGCTGGATCGGCTTTAAAGTTCTGAGGAATTACGAGAACGCTCCTCGGTTTTGTAGGAGATGAATGGAAGGATTGGAAAATGGATTAGAAATAGACCATACTTTTGTTAAACTTAATGAGTTCTGTGATGACACCAGTCGAGCACCAATAATAGTAGTACAGGAAACGGGAGGTATGGTGTTAACAGGGTGAGACACTGTTAGAGGAAGGAGAGATCGATGCTTAATACCTTTCCTGCCTTCCTGTCACCCTGTTAACCCAAGAGAGCTGGAGAATGTGCCTATCCATCCACTGAACCTATCCTTGCTCTTATGTAATTCCAGGTCGGTTAATAATAAAACTCATATAATATATGACCTTCTATCAGATGAGGGAGCCGACCTGGCCTGTTTTATGGAAACCTGGCTGGGGGATGACAGTAATGTCACTTGGGCACACACCCTCCCAGCCAGGTATGCCATTAATGAGTAGGTAAGGGAAAGTGGGTGAGGAGGGGGAGTTGCCATCGTCCACAAAAACAACTTCACCTTGACCAGGATACCTATCCGTAAAACTGTACCTTCGCCTGTAGGCTAGGGATAGCCTGGGGATTCTGTTGGTTTACCGGCCACCCCGTAACTTAACAGACTCCCTAGCCTACTGGTCTCAGAGCTGGTGTTGGAGACTCCCAGGCTTCTTCTCCTGGGGGACTTCAACATTCCCCTCGAGACCAGCTCTTCAGATCTCACTGGTGCAGCTTGGGAATTCATGTGTGCCATGACTAACATGGGCCTATCCCAGATAGTCTCTGGGCTGACACACTGTGCAGGTCACACCCTCGATGCCATCCTTTGCATGGATCAGGAATATCCGTGGGTGGAACTGATTTCTACTTCTGGTCTGTCATGGACAGATCATTTCCCGGTCAAGATTGGACTGAAGGCAACTATCCTCAATCTCCTCAGGGGTGGTGGACCTATTAGAACGGTCCGCCCTCAAAGGCTGCTGGAACCCAAAAGGTTCCAAGAAGCAACATCAGCGATTCTGTCGAAACCTTGGTCACTACTTGGAATAAAGATCTTTCCAAGGCTATCAACATAATCGCTCCCAAGCGTCCTTTCCAGCCCACTTCAAATCGTAATCCTTGGTACACTGAAGATCTTAGAAGGATGAAGTGGGCTGGACAACGACTAGAGCATCGCTGGAGGAAGACTCAACATTTATTTGACAAGACACATCATAGGAATTTTCTTAAAGCCTATCGAGTGGCAATAGTTGCAGCGAAGAAGTCTTTCTACTCTGCAACTACTGTGTCTGCAAAGTCTCGTCCAGCAGAGCTTTTCAAGGTGGTTAAGAAGTTGACTCAAACTCCTTCCACCTTGAATCCTCTTTTTCAATCCACGAGAGTCTGCTGTGATGCTTTTAACGTTCACTTTGCAGATAAAATCTCTCATGTAAGGGCCGACTTAGACGCCAGCATTAGTACAGAGTCAACGAGAGAGGTGATCTTGGATTGATCTTGGAACAGCCCTTTGGAACACGCTGCCCACGGAGCCCCGCTCATCTACCACCCTGGCCCAATTTAGGAAGGACCTCAAAACCTTCCTATTCAAACAGGCATTCCCCGATTAAATATCCTGTGGGCCTCCCTCCTCTTCCGTGGCCATGAGGTTGGGCTAAGGGGCATTTTATTGTTATTTTAAGGTTGTTGTTAGTATATGTTTTTAACCTTTTGTATTTTGACTGCACTTGTTGCATTTCTGTAAGCCGCCCTGATCGTCCGGAAGGGCGGGATACAAATAAAAATTTTATTATTATTATTTATTATCAATTTCAGTCTATGAGTACTGATGATGTAGACAAGCTGTTTGGTAATGTAAAAAAGACCACCTGCCCTCTCGATCCCTGTCCATCTTGACTGGCCATCCAGGGAGGTGAGGCAACTCTGAAGTTGTTACAATCTGTAATTAATGCCTCCTTCAGGGAAGGTTGTTTTCCATCTAGTCTAAATTTAGCAGTGGTAAAATTCATTCTAAAGAAACCTTCCCTAGATCGCCTGGACAAAAACAATTACCGACCAGTATCTCTACTCCCCTTTCTGGATAAGCTCCAAGCAGTCTTGGATGACACCGATTATCGTGATCCATTTCAAACTGGCTTCAGGTTGAGATACGGAGTTGAGACTGCCCTGGTCGCCTTGATCGATGATCTCCGTCTGTGCATCGACAGGGGCAGTGTGGCCCTGTTGGTGCTCTTGGACCTCTCAGCGGCTTTTGATACCATAGACCATGGTATCTTTCTGGAGCGCTTGAAGGAACTAGGAAATGGAGGTACTGCTTTGCAGTGGTTCTGGTCCTATCTCTCGGGCAGGTTCCAGACGGTGTCACTTGACAACAGTTGTTTGGCCAAAAGGGAGCTCAGTTCGGGCGTCCCTCAAGGCATGATACTGTCACCAATGCTATTCAACATTTACACGAAGTCACTGGGTGAGATCATCCGGAGACATGGGGTGGGGTGTTATCAGTACGCTGATGACACCCAAATCTATTTCTCTATGTCTTGGACTGTTTCAGTGACCAAGGAGGGCATCTCTCCTCTGAATGACTGTCTGAGGTCGGTAATGGATTGGATGAGGGAAAATAGACTTAAGTTGAATCCAAACAAAACGGAGGTACTCGTGATAGGTAACCCCAACCCAGGCTTGGAGATAAGTTTGCCAGTCCTAGATAGGGTCACACTTCCCCTGGAGGACTGTGTCCGCAGCTTGGGGGTGCTCCTGGATTCGTTGCTTCATCTGTCCTCTCAGATTGATACGGCAGCCAGGAGTGCCTGTTATCAGCTTCGGCTGATACGCCAGTTGCGCCCCTACCTGGAGCAGCGGGACCTAGAAATGGTTGTATATGCCCTGGTAACCTCTTGTCTTGATTTCTGTAATGCCCTCTACATGGGGCAACCCTTGTGCCATGTCCGGAAGCTTCAACTGATACAAAACATGGCAGCCAGACTGGTCACCGGAAAATCTAGGTTTGACCGAATTACACCTATTCTGAAGTCATTACACTGGCTGCCTATTAGCCTCCGGGCTCAGTACAAGGTGTTGGTTATTACCTACAAAGCCCTACATGGTCTCGGTCCAGTCTACTTGAAGGAACACCTCCTCCCATATAATCCTTCCCATACACTCCGTTCCTCCAGGAAAAATCTTTTATATCCAAAAAAGACCAGATTGGCGGTGACCTCCCAGAGGCCTTTTTCTGCTATGGCTCCTAAAGCTTGGAATGACCTGCCAGAAGAGATTCACCAATTATCCTCATTGGAGGCTTTTAAAAAAGCGACAAAAATCATTCTCTTCCGGCAAGCCTTCCCTGAGTGATAACCGCCCAGAACTGATTCTATCCATCCTTCCTACTATATCTCCTCATTATTCGCAGATTGTAAAATAATCTTGTAATGTTGTATTGTATTGTTATATATTTTAATCAAGTTTTATGTTAATTTTATAGTTTGGGAGGGAGGGTTAGGTCAGGGTTTTGTGGGTTTTATTGTTTTTATTTTGTGTATCATAAACTCTGTTGTTACCCGCCTCGATCCCCAAACGGAAGAGGCAGGCTATAAATAAAT